>NC_041383.1:349832017-349872117 GCF_002162155.2 Triticum dicoccoides | reverse complement strand
ATATGATGTGTATTGCATCTTATGCCTCATGTGTATTATATGTATGACATTCTGATGTACTGTAAAAGGACACAAAAGTCAATATATAGACTGAAGGGTTGGCGCACAACTACCACGCACCATTATGCACGTGTGAGTGAACTTGAATGTAGTGATTAGTACCCGATTTGTTTGAAACCCAGTCCAGTTTTTTTGGGGGATGCTATACGGTGCACTTTACAAGAGCTACATCATTCAACACATATTGTAGGATTAAAGAAGGGGATCACAGTACCAAAAAGCAGGAGTAGATGTACTAAATGTGTGTTTCACAAGTTTACGGGCTATGTAATAACCCAGATCTTACCACGCCATTCCCTGTATCAATTGATAGCACATACAATTTACAATGAAATAATAATGTAATCTCTTGTCATATGTATTACATCGCAGATCCAATCTTTAATACACCACACACCTACTTAGTTGTAACATCCCAAAATTTCCTAGTTTTGGAATGCGAATAATAAGATCGGTGCTTTGGTTAGGGGAACTTAGAACTTTTTGAGTACTTGTTTAAGAATTTTCAAACCATGTCATAAAAGTTTGTTGATTATTCATCCAATAAAGAAAACTATGGCTAGGGAGTTTATTCGAGAATTCAAAGGGCGTTCATTTGTTTTTACTCCTTTAAAATATTTTTGAGACCACTTTTAAATTTATGAAGTGAGAATAAAATGACTTTCTCGAATGTTGTCGGTGCATATATAATAAAGGATCATATATAATAAAGGATCTATTTGAAAATTTGATTTGTTTCCAAATTTTGAATTTAATTAAGTATTTGAAGGCCAATTAAATATTTCAAATAAAGCAAATATTATTAATGAGAGGAGATAAAATGACTTCTCCAGAAATATAATTGGAATGATTGATATTTCTTAATTGTCATCTTTGTGAATTTATAAAACCTTAAAATAAATTTTAGGAATATGAAAAAGCTCAGTAATTCTGTTTCCTATGCTGCAGATAATTGAACAAGAAAAATGAATATCTTTTGTTTTGTTCATTTAATGTTTATCTGCATTACGTAAAAGAAATTAATGAAAAAAAAAACAAAACCTACAGCCATGGGGCCAGCCCAATTCCAATCCGCACTAGTTTTCTCTCTCTTTTACCTTTGGGCCTCATAACTTGGGCCGGCCCAACTAACCAAGCCGGCCCAGCGAGCGACCACTGGTGTTGCCCCTCCCACTTGCACGTTCGTGTACACAAGAGAAATGCCATGGCTGCCCTTCTTCACCCGTTAGTTCCCTTCCTCATTTCAACTCGTCATCAATATGAAAATTTTGGAGACCGTTAAGAGGAATATATTTAGGGAAATAAAACCTCACTTTAATGTCTTAATTGTCTGGAAATCAAGCCTCCACTAAAGGCCAAATTGAGCTTGCTTGATCTACTTGAACCGACCTCGTCACGCCCTATAAAACACACTGGGGTATTCCCCTAAATCCCCTCGTCAGAAGCCGTCTCCTACAAAAGCTTCTCCCCCACCACATCTCGTGAATTTCATCACCGGAATTCACCCACTTTGCCCCAACTCGGGCCGCTCCTCTCCGAAGTCTAAGACGAACCCGAGGGGACCATCGTGTTCCCTGAGACCTCCCTGCCCTCCCATAAAGCATGCACCTCTCGCACCTCGATAGAGCATGCCGATCCTCCGTGATGCGGAGCATCCTACGGTCATCCCCATGGACCTACCATCGTCTCACCAAGTGCCAAGAGAACCCATGACACGAGCACGAGCTAGAGCTCTCAAGACCGAGGTGACTTCTTTCCTTAGTGATATCTCATATGATCCACTCGAGACATGGCTACTACCTAAGTCCGGAATTTTGTGCATGATTAGGTACCAAGATAACCCTTCCAAGGATGCACATGAAGATGGTCAAGCTCCCAAGCCCACGGATGAAGAGAACCAACGGAAGGGGAAAAGAACATCTCCCAGGTCCCGGACATCCCGCGATGGCCCCGGACATCCGGCCCCTAGAGGTGTCGCCTGCAGCCAAGGACCAGCGGCCAAAGCTACAGGGCCCAGACATTCGGCGGCCAGCCCAGACATCCTGCCCGTCGCCCTGGAAATCCGGCTCCCAACCTGGACATCCGGACAAGCCATCCATGGAGTACCGAAACCTGCCCCGCCAGCCCGGACATCCGGCCACAACCCTGGACATCCGAACGATGCCCGGACATCCGGACCATCCCATCCAGGGAGCTCCAAGACGGCGCCAGGCCAGCCTGGACATCTGACCTGACAGCCCGGACATCCGACGCCTCGCGAGCGCCCGCACATCTCGCCCGACACCCGTACGTCCGGCCTTCCTTGTGATGAGGACATCAATATCATTGTTACACCCACAGCCCCTGCTGTTGTACATACATGACCAATTACTAGAGCTCGGGCATGCCAATTAAATTACCAGGTACTTTCATTTCTTGGTAATGATTCTAATGTTCATGAGAATATGATGCTGCCTAATTTGGATACATTTGTTTTGCATACAAATGAAGGGCCTAGCTTGGAGAAGGATGAACATTGGAGCAAGAACAAGTATGGAGATGATGGCATGCGCAAGGGGAACACGAACATAGTTACAAGTGATGATTTTCAGGACGTTGAAGCCACCATAATGAGTGCATGAACCCTTGGACGAAATATACAAGGTGCTACTTCATAACTTTGTTCCAGACGCTATTGTAGGTGCTGCGTCACCTTATTTTTGGGCCAGGCCCATGTAATTTCGAAATACTTGAGTATAGGCTAGTTTTAGAGTCCGTATGTGTGGGGAAACAAGAGATAGGGTTGGTTTCGGACCCCTTCCCTAAGGGCCACGAAATTTCCCCCCTCTTCCTCCATATATACAGCCCTTAGGGCATCGTTTAGACTTTGGGTTTTGTTTAGATTAAAAGTTCACGATAGCTGCAGCTTCGCGTACTTCGTTTGTGTTGAACGACCAGACAAAGACGTCACAGAACCCCACCTTCATTAATAAAGCTTCCCTCTTATATTCGCAATATCCAGATTGGAATATCAGTTTCTTGCTTATTCTTCGTTTGCTCGCAGGAAACAGACCCTTGTAGTCAGGTTGATCTTGCCCCGGCGTGGTCAATAACCCCTCGGAAGTTGCTTTAGCGATTTCTAAGGCGCGATGTCTCGCATGTTCATAGTCGGATCGTCAAGGTCGACTCCCACAAAAAACGATAGCTACCATCTCATCGAAACGTCGGGACACCTTTGCCTCTATCACCCTGTCTACGCACAGTGCAAAGGGTCGAGGCCCATGTACCACTTCGCCCCCTAGACTATATATACTCCTCCTCCGCCCTCTTTCTAGGGTTAGCATTGTGATAGCTCATATTTGAGATAGAGCTTTGCTCATCCACTTGGTTACTTCTACTCGGAGCTCACGACCTCTTCGGAGAAGATCCCCCAAGCGGATTCAAGACCCCTTCATGGGAAGACCCTTGAAAACCTCCTCATGGAGAAGAACTGTCACCACTTGTATCATCCTTTGTTGGATTTGAATCGTGTATCTCTTCTTGTTTCAAGGATCTAGCACATGTGTGACCATATATTGTTGGTTTGAGTGATTCTCTCGTGTTTCCCCTCGTGATTTCTCCTCGTGTTCTTCGTGTTCTCTGAAGGATCCCCTCCAATCTTGAAAGTTCGGGCATCTAGGGTTCTACCCTACATCATCTTGGTATCATGATCCACGGTGATCACGTATTTGGAGCCCCCACCATTTGTTTTCTAGCTTGATTTTGTTGTTTTTCGTCCTAATCCAAAAATTCCCACCAATAAAAGCCCCATTGTTTTTTGATTTGTTGGTGTGATGAAGTTTTGTTGGATTTGATCCATGGATTAGCTTTGCCACGTGTGGATCTAGCTTTCCCCATCATCTCCACCTTTTCCATCCACAAAATCCCCCGAATTTTGCATGGATTTGATTTTTTTCCCCACGGAGTTCATCGAGGTCGTCCATGGATCCTGAGCCCGGACATCCGGCCTCTGTCCCAGACATCCGGCCCGTACCGGACATCCGGCCTCCTGTCCCGGACATCCGGCCATTGATAGCAAAAACTCCATCCACCACCCCATTTTCCGCCTAACTTTTGCCATGTTTTGTTCGGGTGCCCAGATACACTTCCGCATACCACCATCACTTCCGAGAACCGCCACCTCTTTCCGCAAGCACCACCATCGCTCACCCGCTATCAACTCCGACAATTTTGACCCGTTTTGATCTTTGGGAATTTGAGTTGTGGTTCCCGTGTCCTATTGTGTTTCGGCTATATTGGTATGGTGCGACATCAACATCACCACCGCTCATCTTCGCCAAAGACTCATCATCTCTAACATCGACCGCTACAGAATTTTGACACCTCGACCGTAAGCAAGAACAGTAACCTCTATTTCATCTTGGTATCGTTGTATCCTTTCATGGTACATTCCTTGCCATTACATTGATAACCACCATAGCCTTATTTTTGCGTTGCTTTCCCATCGAGACTAGCCTTTGAGTATTGCCGTCAATGTGTCTTGTGCACATTAGTGATCATATTTCCCATAGCATACATACCATATCATAGTGTTGCATATCTTGGTATCATCTCGTGTGTCACAAAGTTGTCATCGCATACACAATTGCTCTCATGGTTCGTGAAGTTCTGCATGAGAAAATAGCTCAAAAGAGAAAGAGTCAAACAAGCTTTTAAGCAAGAAGGAAAGATAAGCAAACAGCTTATAAGCAAGAACCATAGCATCATACTACATTAAGATTGTCATATCCGATCATCTTGGATCATACCATCGGAATACCATACATATAGCATACTTGGGATAGAAGTTGTTGAATTTTTTCCTAGTAGGTTGTGCACAAGTTCCGTATCCACCTATTTTGCAATCGTGCTAGCGTCTCTCTAGTGTTGGGCAACAAGAGCATTTTCGTGGTTTTCACTTTTTGGCTCATTCCTTGGTTGCACGACCCCACTTTTCTATTTGCATGTGTGTTTCCGTGTAACATATCTTGCTATTGGTCTACTGATTGCATTTGCCAATTTGTGGATCTTTTCCAACATTATTGAGGCTCACTAACAATTGCATCAAATTTTGTTCCACCATCCTATCCGAGCTCCACCATAAGCTTTTACTTGCGTAGGTGTGAGAACCGACAAGAATTGGTACCAATTGTGCTATTTCCTTGTTCCACATTTCAGTGATCATTGATCCATCTTCAACATCGGTCAAGGTACATTTGCTATAAGTTCTTCTCTTTCTCCCACTCACATATTTTGCTTGGAATGATGGATAGGCCAAGTTCTTCTACCAACCCACTCTTCATCGAGTAAGACAATGACATGTCATCCTATGTCACCAAGAACCACCTCTTCGGTGCACAAAGAGCATTGCATCAAGAACATCAAGCAATGAGCGACCGCATCGTCATGAGGACATCAATACCATTGTTACACCCACGGCCCCTGCTACTATACATACTGGACCAATTACTAGAGCTCGCGCACGCCAATTAAATTACCGGGTACTTTCGTTTCTTGGTAATGATTCTAATGTCATGAGAATATGATGCTGCCTAAATTGGATACATTTATTTTGCTTTCAAATGAAGGGCCTAGCTTGGAGAAGGATGAAAATTGGAGCAAGAACAAGCATGAAGATGATGGCATGCGCAAGGGGAACAAGAACGGAGTTACAAGTGATGATTTCAGGACTTTGAAGCCACCATAACGAGTGCATGAAGCCTTGGACGAAATATACAAGATGCCACTTCATAAATTTCGTCCAGAGGCTATTCTAGGTGGTGTGTCACCTTTTTATTGGGCCAGGCCCATGTAATTTCAAAATACATAAGTATAGGCTATTTTTAGAGTCCGTATGTGTGGGGAAACAAGAGATAGGGTTGGTTTCTGACCCCTCCACTAAGGGCCACGAAATTCCCCCCTCTTCCTCAATATATACTGCCCTTAGGGCACCGTTTAGACTTTGGGTTTTGTTTAGAATAAAAGTTCGCCATAGCTGCAACTTCACGTACTTCATTTGTGTTCAACGACCAGACCGAGACGTCACAGAACCTCATCTTGATCAATAAAGCTTTCATCTTATATTCGCAATATCCAGATTGCAATCTCAGTTTCTTGCTTGTTCTTCATTTGCTCACAGGAAATAGACCCTCATGGTCAGGTTGATCGTGCTCCGGCATGGTCAATAACCTCTCGGAGTTGGTTTAGCGATTGCTAAGGCGCGACGTCCTCGCATGTACGTAGTCAGATCATCAAAGTCTACTCCTCAGAAACCATAATGACCATCTCATCGAAAGAGGAGAGACCTTTGCCTCTATCAAGTGGTATCATATTCCATGTTGCTCGGTGAGATTTTACAGTTTTTTGTAGTTTAGATCGAGTCTGTTCTTAATACCTATAGTCCACAAAAAAATCCACAAAAAAATTAGGGTTAGTTCATCCTATCCGAACCAGTCTGAGCCATTGCATAGTCTTTTCAGTATTTTTCTTTGTTGAATTTGCAGTTGCATCCTCGTGTCTAGTTGCTGGTCTTAGAGTATGGTCTTTTAGAGTTTCGAGTTCTGTTCACGGGTTTTCACGCCGCCGCCGCACCATCAATATCAGCAGTCATATACCACCACCACACCAGATCCATCATCCACTGCCGTTTACTACCACCACACCATATACATCGCCCCTGTCATCTCCATCACCGTTTATCCGCCACCGATCCGACTCCATATACCACCACTAATCCAAGTCCATATACCACCACCTATCCGTATCCATATATCACCACCACTCTGAGTCCATCTCGTATTAGGTTTACTTTCGACATCTATTTATTTCCAGATTTGTGTTTCCTTGTCTGAGTAGGTTTCGGATTCCAACAATCTTTTGCCATCCGTAGAAGAGTCCGGAAACCACCCTCCGTTTAGGCCCGAAATTTTCCAAAAACGCACTTGTAAAAAAAATTCTGGCTATCCTATTTTTAGGTGTTTCCAAGCGTATTGAGACAGTCGCCATTATAGAATGTTTTTTTTGACCCGTTTCCAGTTTTTGGGTCCGGGCAGTCGAAAAAAAAATTTGAAAAAATTTCGTGTCTATCATGTTATCTTCACTTGGGAAGAGTTTTGAGACACTCGCCATTATAGTGATTTTCGGCAAAAAAAAGAGCACAAATAAAATTAAAACAATTCAAAGTGTGCTTCTCCCTTGTTTCCATGCAGCGTCGTGATTTTGTTAGTGTTCTAGGCTTGCGTCTCTAGCACAGTCTAGCCTAGGACCAGCATAGTACCGTCGTTGAGCATTTATTCAACTTTGCATCTCTGAATTGATTATTTCTTATCCTTTTTGCTACCATATCATAAGCCTTCCCAGCTCCACATATATCTACTCGTGCGTTTGACTCTCCCTGGCCATCGCTCTATCCAAGCTTTGAGAGTTTTGACTACAACGATTGCTGATTACCACCTGCTGCTGGGTAAGAACTGGTAAGAATTTGAGATTTGCTTGACGGGTTTGTGATACGCCACCACCACTTCCTAGTAGTCCGTAGGATCATATTCTTATGTGTTTCTATTTGCAGCTAACCATGGCAGTATCACAAGCCGATGAGACTGATTGGGAGAACCTGATGAATAAACAACTACATGATAAATTTCAGCAAATGATGAGTGGACAGGTGCAAGATGTGCTAAAAAGATTTAGAGAGGCCATGGAGAAGATAGATGGCATTGAGAAGACGTTCGAAACAAAGCTTGATAACAAGTTTAATGAATTGCTCGCGCGTCTTCCACAACCACTGCCGGCTGCACCTATCACACCTCTACAACGACAACAAAAACGCCCCCTTCCGAATCAGTTTGGACGAGCAAAGCGTGTTCCTCTTGAGGATGGACAAATTCTGGTGCTATTGTACCTGTTGTTGATGCTTCTTTGGCTCCTTCTACTGCTACTGCTGGTACCCAGGAGGATGATGATTATGCAGACGATTATGAGGATGAGGTTGATCAAAATCAGAACTACGTGCAGCCACCAGCACCACCACCAGTGGGTCGATCTCGGGTATATAATCGCAATGGTAGGCCTACAGCACCACGTCAGGTACGAGATCATGACCTTGTTCCTAAACTGAAATTGAATATTCCACCATTTGACAGTAGACATGTTCCTGATATATATCTTACTTGGGAGTTAGAAATTGAACAATGTTTTACATGTTTACAATACCCTGAGGAGAGAGGGGTTGCTGCTGCTGTTTGTGCTTTCACTAGTTTTGATGTGTTTGGTGGTCTGAACATTGTAGATTATATCCTATTCTAGCTACTTTGGCTGCTTCGAAAACTGCTATGCATACTCGTTGGGTTCCACCATATTATCAACGTGAATTGCTTCAAAAATTGCAGCGTTTAAGACAAGGAAAAAATTCTGTAGAAGAATATTATCAGGAATTACAAACTTGCATGATTAGATGTGGTATTGTTGAGGAGAATGAAGCTATGCTTGCATGTTTTATGGGTGGATTAAATAGAGAGAATCAGACCATTCTAGAGTATAAGGAGTATACTAATATCACTCGTTTATTCCATCTTGCTTGTAAAGCTGAACGTGAAGTGCAGGATCGACACGCATTGGCACGAACTAACTGTTCTGCAGGTCGACCTTCATCATGGACACCGTGTGCATCTTCTACTTCCACTGCACCAGCACCTCCATCAGGTGCCACCTCCAGCCGTGATACAAGAAAGCAGACACAACCACCACTATCTGCCAAGAGCGCATCTGCCGGGCCTACACCGAGCTCTTCTTCTTCCATGGCATCAACTGGGCACACAAGTGATATTATTTGTCGTCATTGTAAGGGAAGAGGTCATTATGCGAGAGAATACAAATCTCAGCGTGTGATGATTGCTACTGAGGATGGTGAGTATGAGTCGCCTAGTGACTATGATGAGGAGACTTTGGCTCTTATTACACGTGAATAACACGGTGGAGATGATTCTGATCATGATACACAATATATGGCTCCAGAAGATGCTGACAGGTATGAATGTTTAGTTGCTCAACGTTTTTGAGTGTGCATGTCACACAAGCTGAGCAAAATCAGAGGCATAATTTGTTCCATACAAAGGAATTGTGAAGGAACATTCTGTGCGCGTCATCATAGATGGAGGGAGCTGCAACAACTTGGCTAGCATGGAGATGGTGGAGAAGCTATCTCTGACCACAAGACCACATTCACATCCTTACTACATCCAATGGTTCAACAACACCGGCAAGGTTAATGTAACACGCACTGTTCGTGTGCATTTTAGTATCTCTACATATGCTGATTATGTTGATTGTGATGTGGTACCTATGCAAGCATGTTCCTTATTACTTGGTCGACCATGGCAATTTGATAAAAATTCTGTACACCATGGTAGAAAAAATCAGTATACTGTTGTTCATAAGGATAAAAATATTACTTTTCTTCCTATGACTCCTAATTCCTTTTTGAAAGATGATATTAATAGAGCTAATAAAGCAAAAAGGAGAAGAGTAAGAGTGAAAATCAGATTGTGGCAAAAGAATTTGAGCAACAAATGAAGCCTAATGATAAAAAATCTAGTGTTGCTTCCGAAATTAAATTGAAAAGTGCATGTCTATTTGCCACCAAATCTGATATTGATGAGCTAGATTTCAGCAAATCTGTTTGCTATGCTTTTGTGTGCAAAGAGGCATTATTTTTCATTCGAGGACGTGCCTTCCTCTTTGCCTCCTACTGTCACTAACATTTTGCAGGAGTTTGCCGACGTCTTTCCACAAGATGTGCCACCGGGATTACTGCCTATTCGAGGGATTGAGAAACAGATTGACTTAATTCCCGGTGCTTCACTGCCAAACCGTGCGCCATACCGTACCAATCCAGAGGAGACGAAGGAGATTATGCGTCAAGTATAGGAGCTTCTCGACAAATGTTATATATGCGAATCCCTTAGTCCTTATGTTGTTCCTATTATTCTAGTGTCGAAAAAGGATGGTACATCGCGTATGTGTGTTGATTGTAGAGGCATTAATAATATTACTATTCGTTATCGTCATCCTATTCCTAGGCTAGATGATATGCTTGATGAATTGAGTGGATCTAGAATATTCTCCAAAGTTTATTTGCGTAGTGGATACCATCAAATTCGTATGAAATTGGGGGATGAATGGAAAATAGCATTTAAAACTAAGTTTGGATTATATGAGTGGTTAGTCATGCCTTTTGGGTTAACTAATGCACCTGGTACTTTCATGTGATTAATGAACGAAGTTTTACGTGCTTTCATTAGACGATTTGTGGTAGTTTACTTTGATGACATATTGATTTATAACAGATGTTTGGAGGAACATTTGGAACATTTACGTTCTTTTTTTATTCCTCTACGCAATGCACGTTTGTTTTGTAACCTTGGGAAGTGCACCTTTTGCACCGACCGAGTATCTTTTCTTGGCTATGTTGTTACTCCACAAGGAATTGAAGTTGATAAAGCCAATATTGAAGCTATTGAGAGTTGGCCGCATCCCAAAACGGCCACACAAGTGAGGAGTTTCCTTGGCCTCGCTGGATTCTATAGGCGTTTTGTGAGAGATTTCAGCACCATTGTTGCACCTCTCAATGAGCTTACAAATAAAGATGTGCCTTTTCTTTGGGGTACCGCATAGGAAGAAGCCTTCACGGTATTGAAAGATAAGTTGACACATGCTCCTTTACCCCAACTTCCTGATTTTAATAAGACATTTGAGCTTGAATGTGATGCTAGTGGAATTGGATTAGGAGGTGTGTTATTACAAGATGTCAAACATGTTCCATACTTTTCTGAAAAATTGAGTGGGCCTAGTCTGAAATATTCTACTTATGATAAAGAATTATATGCTCTTGTTCAGACTTTAGAAACATGGCAACATTATTTATGGCCCAAAGAATTTGTTATACATTCTGATCATGAATCTTTGAAACATATTAAAAGTCAAGCTAAACTGAATCATAGACATGCTAAATGGGTTGAATTCATTGAGATTTTCCCTTATGTCATTAAACACAAGAAGGGTAAAGAAAATGTTATTGCTAATGCATTGTCTCGTTGCTATACTATGCTTTCATAACTTGACTTCAAGATTTTTAGTTTGGAGACCATCAAAGATCAATATGTGCATGATGCTGATTTTAAAGATGTATTGCAGAATTGTAAAGAAGGGAGTACATGGAACAAGTTCGTCGTTAACGACGGATTTGTGTTTCGTGCTAACAAGCTATGCATTCCAGATAGCTCTGTTCGTCTTTTGTTGCAGGAGGTGCATGGAGGAGGATTAATGGGACACTTTGGCGTGAAGAAGATGGAGGATATACTTGCTTCACATTTCTTTTGGTCAAAGATGAGACGGGATGTTGAGCGTTTAGTTTCTCGCTGCACTACATGTCAAAAAGCTAAGTCATGACTCAATCCTCATGGTTTATATATGCCTTTACCTGTACCTAGTGTTCCTTGGGAGGATATATATATGGACTTTGTTTTAGGTTTACCTTGAACAAAGAAGGGGAGGGATAGCATATTTGTTGTCGTGGATAGATTCTCGAAAATGGCATACTTTATACCATGTCATAAAAGCGATGATGCTGTTAATGTTGCTGATTTGTTCTTTCATGAAATTATTCGCTTGCATGGTTTGCCAAATACTATTGTTTCATATCGTGATACTAAATTTCTTAGCCACTTTTGGAGATGTTTATGGGCTAAGTTGGGGACTAAACTGCTTTTTAGTACTACTTGTCACCCCCAAACTGATGGCCAAACTGAAGTAGTGAATAGAACATTGTCTACTATGCTTAGGGCAGTTTTGAAGAATAATAAGAAAATGAATGCTTTCCTCATATTGAATTTGCTTATAATCGTTCATTGCATTCTACTACTAAGATGTGCCCTTTTGAAGTTTTGTATGGTTTCCTACCTCATGCACCTATTGATTTGTTGCCTCTTCCATCTTTGGAGAAGGTTAATTTTGATGCTAAACAACGTGCTGAATTGATTTTAAAAATGCATGAGTTAACGAAGGAAAACATTGATCGTATGAATGCTAAATATAAACTTGCTGGAGATAAGGGTAGAAAACATGTTGTGTTTGCACCTGGAGATCTTGTTTGGTTACATTTGCGTAAGGATAGATTTCCTGATTTGCGCAAATCAAAGCTTTTAATGCCACGTGCTGATGGTCCCTTTAAGGTGTTAGAGAAAATAAATGATAATGCATATAAACTTGAGCTCCCTATAGATTTTGGGGTTAGTCCCACTTTTAACATTGCAGATTTGAAGCCTTATTTGGATGAGGAAGATGAACTTCCGTTGAGGATGACTTCACTTCAAGAAGGGGAGGATGATGAGGACATCAATACCATTGGTACACCCACATCCCCTGCTGCTATACATATTGGACCAATTACTAGAGCTCGCGCACGCCAATTAAATTACCAGGTACTTTCGTTTCTTGGTAATGATTCTAATGTTCATGAGAATATGATGCTGCCTAAATTGGATACATTTGTTTTGCTTACAAATGAAGGGCCTAGCTTGGAGAAGGATGGAGATTGGAGCAAGAACAAGCATGAAGATGATGGTATGCGCAAGGGGGACAAGAACGGAGTTACAAGTGATAATTTCAGGACTTTGAGGCCACCATAACGAGTGCATGAAGCCTTGGACGAAATATACAAGATGCGACTTCATAAATTTCGTCGAGAGGCTATTCTAGGTATTGTGTCACCTTTTTATTGGGCGAGGCCCATGTAATTTCGAAATACATAGGTATAGGCTATTGTTAGAGTCTGTATGTGTGGGGAAACAAGAGATAGGGTTGGTTTCGGACCCCTCCAACAAGGGCCACGAAATTCCCCCCTCTTCCTCCATATATACAGACCTTAGGGCATCATTTAGACTTTGGGTTTTTTTTAGATTAAAAGTTCACCATAGCTTCAATTTCGCGTACTTCGTTTTTGTTCAACGACCAGACCGAGACATCACAAAACCCCATCTTGATCAATAAAGCTTTCATCTTAAATTCGCAATATCCAGATTGCAATCTCAGTTTCTTGCTTGTTCTTTGTTTGCTCCCAGGAAATAGACCCTCGTGGTCAGGTTGATCGTGCTCCGGCATGGTCAATGACCTCTCGGAGTTGGTTTAGCGATTGCTAACGCGCGACGTCCTCGCACGTACGTAGTCGGGTCGTCAAAGTCTACTGCTTGGAAACGATAATCACCATCTCATCGAAAGACAGGACACCTTTGCCTCTATCACATCGACAATCTCGCCATCGACTTGGTTCTCTCCGGGCAACATACAAGAGACTACTTCCACTATAGGCTCGACGCTCACAAACAAGAGAACGATGCAAAAATGGACAAGATTCGTGCCTTGTTGGTGAACTGCCATTCTACCACTTCGTCCTACTCAAGACGGAGCCGCTCGAGTTGACACTCCGACGACACCTTCTCCGTCTCAAGTACACCGACATCAAACACTCTACTTCGAGCCGCGCGTCAAGACCGTTAAGCAACTCGCAATCCTCTACATGACAATCATCCACAAGAGCAATTCGACGAGCAAGCACATCGTCATCACCAAAACCAAGCTCCTCTTGCACAAGCACAAGAAAGGCAACGTCAACGTCTCCAAGAGGAAGAGCGAGCGCGACAAAATCAAGAGGAACAAGACGCCAAGGCTCAACATCTTCAACAACAACAACATGAAGAACAAGCTCTTGAGGCGCAACATGCCCTTCAAGAATCAAGTTGAGCCATTGCCAACCGCAACCGAGATAGGCGCAATCAAGAGGAAGCACTCCGTGAAGAAATTCAAGAGCAAAACTACCAAGCTAGAGTGCATCATCAAGTTCCTCAAGCTCCTCCACAAGCTCGACAAGCTCCTCCACAACCTCAAGTTCATCAAGAGCAAGATGACTTTGGTCCATGCCAAGAGCAATATGAGGTTGACAGTCCTCCACGTCAAGGGCGTCATCATCACCCTCGACCACAACATAATGAAGAGCAACGCTATGGCAAGCTCAAGTTCACCATGCCCAAGTTCCATGGAAGCAATGATCCCGAAGAGTACCTTTCATGGGCATTGAAGGTCGACAAGATCTTATGTTTGCACAACTATGAGCAAGAGAAGAAGATCGTTATGGCATCCCTTGAATTCCAAGACTATGTGCTCATATGGTGGGAACAATTCCTTGAGCGCCGAGAAACAAGAGGTGAACCACCAATCACCACATGGGAGGAAATGAAAGATGTCATGCGCGCAAGCTTTGTGCCAACCTACTATAACCACGATCTCTTCAAGAAACTCCAACTCCTCAAGCAAGGAACAAAGAGCGTTGAATAATACTACAATGAAATGGAGATTGCCATGATAAGAGCCAATGTCACGGAAGATGATGAGCAAACTATGGCCCGTTTCTTGAATGGCCTCAATCATCCCATCAAGAAGATTGCCGACTTCCAACCCTACTCCTACCTCATTGATCTCGTGCATCAAGCTACCAAAGCGGAACACCAAGTGCAGGATGACTTCAAGTACGCCAAGTACTCTTCGAAGAGCTACGGCTTCTCCAACACCCAAGCTTCAATGACTCCAACAACTCCTACCTCAACCAAACCATCTACAAGCAACGGCAACAAGTCGAGTTACAAGAAAACTTCAACAACCTCAAGTCGTCCTCCTACTACAAGCAACTTCAAGCCGCGCGTTTCATCATCTACTCCAACTGATGAGACCGTCAAGACAAGTACCATCAAGTGTTTCGCATGCGGCGGCCGAGGCCACAAGTCCTTTGGGTGTACCAACAAGTGCACCATGATCCTCAACAATGACAGAACCTATGACTCCATGAGTGAAGAGGAGATGGAAGCCCTTGAGCAAGTGGCCATGCACCGGCATGTGAACAAAGATGAAGTTTACCAAGTCTTTTGTGATGAGGATTCAAGTCCCGCTCTCATTGTCTCCAAAGTCTTGACTCTTCGACACCAACAAGACAAAGAGCAAAGATGCCACATCTTCCACACCAAGGCCGGCATCAATGGACGGTCCGTCAAGGTCATCATCGATGGAGGGAGTTGTCACAACTTGGCAAGTGAAGAACCATGCTCCAAGCTCCAATTGGTCAAGATGAAGCACCCGCAGCCATACAAGGTTCAATGGCTAAGCAATGCCGGCACTATCCAAGTTGAGCATACGATCAAGGTGTCCTACAAAATTGGAGCATATGAAGACACTTTGGAGTGTGATGTGATGCGGAGCATCCGACGATCATCCCCATGTACACTATGACTACTCCCCAAGCCCCAAGTGGACATACGACAAGACCTCTAACATACGCCATTGGACACAAGGTGAACCCGTTCCTAAATGCTTCCCCTTTCCACTTGTGCGAGACATCGTTGCCACCTAATGGAAAGACACTATGTATGCTCAGGAACCGAGGAGACAACCATGGAGATGCTTGAAGCATAGGACAAGTCCACACGGAAGCGGATCAAGAAGTGCCTCAAGTGAAGTCGCCGCGGAGCTACAGTGGCCGGACATCCGGCAGGAGCCCGGACATCCGGCGCCACCAACCAGAAGAAGACTAGAGAGAGACGAACGCCAAGCGACTCTACAGCGGCCGGACATCCGGCCGACCCCCGGACATCCGGCGCCCCGCGACGGGCCGGACATCCGGCACCTGCCCGGAAATCCGGCGCAGGCTATCCAGAGAGCACCAAGACCGACTCCACCAGCCCGGACATCTGGCCCACTAGCCCGGACATCCGGTGTCTCGGGAAGGCCCGGACATCTGGCCCAACGCTTGGACATCCGGCCCCCCTACCTGCATGCAAAGCATCTGGGCCAAGGCCCATGTACCCCTTCGTCCCTTAGACTATATATACTCCCCCACCCCATCCTAGTTAGGATAGCGTTGATTTAGCTCATTTGTGAGATAGAGCCTCGCTCATCCATCTGGATCTCCTCCTCGTGAGAGACCGCGGCCTCTTCAGCGAAGATCCACCTGGATTCAAGACCCCTTTACGAGAAGATCGTGGATTCAAGACCTCCTCTCAGAGATGAGCTACCGCCACTTGTATCGTCCTTTGTTGGATTTGGACCGTGTATCTCTTTGTGTTTCTTGGATCTAGCACATGTGTGACTTTACTCTTATTGTTTGATTGTTCTCTCGTGTTTTTCCCTCGTTCCCCTCGTGTTCTTCGTGTTCCTCGTAGGGATCCGCTCCAAAGTGAAAGATCGGCCCCTAGGGTTCCACCCTACATCATCTTGGATCAGAGCAAGGTTGATCACGAATTTGGAGCCCCTACCCCTTGTTTTTATAGCCTAATTTTGTGTGTTCTTGCCTAAATTCGAAAATCCCCACCAAAAATAGCCCCCAATTTTTTTTCAGCTTTTCGGCATCCATCTTCGCCCAGTGCACTTTGGCGCGGGCGAAGGCCATTCGCGCACCTTCAATACAAACGGACCGCTTTATGACCTCAAGTCGTGGGCAGGCACTCACAAGCCGCTTCACGAGGCCGAAGTAGCTGCTGGGCATAGGCTCGGCAGTCCACAGCCGGACTATGAGGTCCTTCATGGCCAGTTCGGCTGCCTTGTGTGGCTCGACCAGTTGCTTCAGCTGGTCGGTCAAGGGCATCGGATGTTCGGTCCCAAGATACTGAGACCAGAACAACTTCTCCGTCGAGCTCCCTTCTTCGGCTCGGTAGAACTCTGCGGCATCAGATATGTTGCGCGGTAGATCTGCGAACGCTCCTGGAGAGCTCCAAATTCGGGTAAGTAAAAGGAAAGTCTCCTTCACATGCTTGCTTTGCATAACGAATGCCTTAACCGCCACAATCTTCTTGGCCACCTGAATCTCTTGGAGGGCCTTCTGGGCTTCGGCTTGGGCGTCTTGCACGCTCTGGAGGACCTTAGCAAGATCAAACTCTTGAGTCTTAGAGTCACGCTCCAAGGACTCATATTTCTGGACGAAATCCTGGAGCTCTTGCTAGACCTCGTTGATCCAGGCCTCTTGCTTCTCGCACTCGGTGCGTTCCTTGGCCGCTTTATCTTCGGCCTCGGTCAGCGCCTTCTTAAGGGCCGCCACTTTGGTCGTGGCCCCTATCAAAGTTCATGACGCTCCTATCAGCAGAAACCATTTATCCTTTATGAATATATAAATGGGGTATCGTGTACCTTGACTTTCCTCGAGCTGCCTCTTCATGAGGCCGAGCTCTCCTTGGTCCGCTCTAGGTCCTGCTTTAGTCCAGAGACCTGCGCAGTACGAGCGGCAGCGGACAGCAGCGACGCCTGCTTATTCACATAGACATCTAATGTTAGACTCCTGTGAACATTATTTGATCCTCTATTCGGCTTTTTCTTTCCGAAACACCAAACAGAGCATCGGGGGCTACTGTCTACACTGTGATATTCTCTTACAATTTTCTTGCTTACCTCAAAGCCTGTTAAAAGGCTGGCGCAAGCTTCGGTCAATCCCCTTTTGGCAGACCGGACCTTCTCAATCACTGTACTCATAAGAGTACGGTGTTCTTCATCAATGGAAGCGCCGCGAAGCGCTTCCAGCAAGTTGTCTGGTGCCTCTGGATGGACAGGGGTCATCGGTACAGGCGGCTCGCCCTCCTTAGACAGAGGTTGCCTGCCTGAATTCGGAGCCACTTGGGTTTCCGGAGTCGTATTCGGCTGGGGGCCAAATTGGCTGCGGCCCCCATTATCGGAGTCCATGGAGGCCTTCCCTCCAATGTGCCCGGTGACTGGGATTTTGCCCGGGGCGTCTCCGGAACTGTCTCCGCTTGGCCCGGGATCCTTCGAGACAACACCTCAGTGTCGTCCGCGGGCTTGGGGGACGAGGTTGTCGGAAGTAAATCGCTATTCATCGCCGACGGGCCCAGAGACCCCTCCGAAGAGGAGGATACCTCGATGTGGGATTTGGCCGGACTGCAGGCGCATGTTCGGCATAATAAGAAGCGATAAAGCAAACATACCGGAAGTTTTATTGTGTCTGGATACTTACGTCTTAGCCAGGGGCTTGTCCCTGGGCTCCCACTCCTCGCCGCTATTGGTGGCTACGGTGGAGTGGTCCGGAAGGAAGGTTTTTCCCTTCTTGGGCACCTTGGCCTCTCCATGCGGGGCGCCTTCCTCTTCTTCCCCCCCCCCCCCCGGTGGGGGGGGTGGATTTCCTCCTCCTCCTCCTCGCCTTTGGTGGAGGAGTGCGTCTTGGTGTCTTCAGACGTCACGTCCGATGCAACCTTGCGCCGGAGACCTTCCCAGGTCCCCGCGGCGCTCTTCTTGGCCTTCCTCTCTGGCACCTCATAGGGCGCCGGAAACAACATCTTCGTTAGAAGAGACGATTCTTGTTGAGGATATAACTACTGAGTATAAACCACCCAGGAGGGGCCGGTTCACGCTCAACCATACAGAAGTCCATGAAGACAAGAAGTTGGCGCTTTACTGATGAAGCTTAGAGGCCCAAGCCCAGAGGCGGATTAGGGCCTCTAGCGGTAAACCGCCATAGTTGTTTACTTGTATTGTAAGCTAGGGAAAGGGAGAGACAGAGCCGAACACTTGTATGAGTCGGCCTCAGAACTCTGTAAACCGGCCGGGCGTCGACCTGTGTATATAAAGGGATGACCCGGCGGCGGTTCAAGGACAACAGACAACAACTCGAGACCGAGGATAGCGTGTTTGCTCCCTGGTCATCGAAACCCTAATAATCCCATCACAAACTAGACGTAGGCTTTTACCTTCATCGAAGGGGCCGAACTAGTATAACTCTCGTGTCCCTTGTCCGGTTTAACCCCTTCAGGCTAACCTCATTGCGATGGCTCCACGACTAAGTCCTTCTACTAGGACATCTGATGTGATATTTCCACGACAGTTGGCGCCCACCGTGGGGCTATCGCATGATGGTTTCGAGTTCTTGAAGGGCAGATTTGAAGGACTCAAGGGGTACGTGGTCGGCCGGATGACCAAGAGTCATCGCGGCAAGCTCTACATCAACGACGCAGGCTGGTGCCCCGAGGCCGGCTCAATCGAGTACGGGTACCGGGTCCCCTTTGGCGGAATTCACATTTTCATCGGCAAGATCGGTGAACCGGGCCCTGAGCCGGCCATCTCCACTGACCTCGTCGAGATGGCTCAGCGTGCAAGTCCTGCCCGGGGTCGGCCTGCCATGAAGTGTGCGTTCATAGGATTCATCCAGGGAGCGGAATCTGAACCGGTATCCGATGGTGATACGACCGTCTACTCAGATGGTGAATCGTCCACTGGTGAAACCGAGTCACTATACCAACTGCATGATGGCCGGTTTGAGGGATACTCCGATGGTGACAGTATTCTGGATCCCCTCGAACCGCCAAACCGGGTTGCGATCTTCATGGCCAGTACACAGCCCACCGTAAATCTTCGTCTACAGTGGCAATGATCTCTGGAACGGCAGCCGTGGCAGGAGGCCCGGTGCACCGGCTGGCTCAAGTTCTTGCCGGTTTACTGGACGACTGGACGACACTGTTGACCACAGCGGTAACTCCGGAGACTCAGGTTCAGCACAATGCGGATGTTGCCAAGTTAAAGGATCAGATAGTTCAGGCCAAGGCGGACTTGGCGGCTGAGGTGGCCAGGTTGTATGAAGAACGGGCCGCTTTAGATGCCCGATCACAGGAAATCCAAGCGCAGAATTACCGACTTACGTTGGATCAAAACGCATCAAACGAAGTTATGAGAAGGAAGTACCGGTCTCGATTGCTGCAAATTTACGAGGGTCTGAATCTCGTCAGCACACCAGGAGCTGGGCCTAGCAATCCGGCAGGAGTAAACCGGACTGAGGCACCGGGGGCGGCACCGGATAAGCCACGGGCGATGGACCCGTCTCGACGGACGGACAACCCGCCACAGTATGTCACAACACCTCCGGGTCACTTTTCCAGTCCTTTGGATAACATGATTGCAGCAGCGTCATGTTTGGCGGCTATTCTGATGGAGGGTGATTCCTTAGCAGCGATCGAGACTCGACGAGCCGGGGATCTTCTTCAAACCGCCGTTGTTCAGCAACAGGCTTATTCCTACAGCTGAGACAGAATACATTCAGCCCCCCATCCGAGCAAGAGTTATAGCAGGCACATGGACGAGCCAGCCGTATCAAGCAGTGCGCGGCGTCGAGATGCACCTCGAGGGGCTAATCCGGCGAACGGTGGTCGGAATGCTCAGGATGTAGTGGATAATGGCAGAGCATGAAGGGAGGCCGCTTTAGCGGCACAGTACACGGGTCATCATCAACCCGCCCCCGTTCAGCCAACAGCATCGATAGAGCGAGGGATGGGGTTTGCCTTCAGCTCTTGGGGAGTGTCGTGTCTCATCCCGGCTCTCCGTAATGTGCGGCTGCCCAAGGATTTCAAAGGGCCGCGCAAGGTGCCTAATTACACCGCTGATCGGCCCCCTGAGGCGTGGGTTGAAAGTTATGAGATGGCAATGGAGATGCTGGATGTAGATGAAGCTCCATGTGCAAAATACTTCACCATGATGTTGGAAGGAATGGCCCGCACTTGGTTAAAAAGCTTGCCCGCCAACTCCATCAGATCATGGGACCAATTGAAGGCCAAGTTCATAGCAAACTTCAAAGATACGTGCAAACAACCTATGTCCATTGTGGATTTAGATGCCTATCTCCAAGGAGAGAACGAGTCAACGACTCATTGGGTGCGCCGGGTTTCAGAAGTTTTGCATTCGTCGGACCGTATCAATGCTGACACGGCAATCGTAATATTGGAGCGTAATTGCCGGTTTAAGTCATTGAAAATGAAGTTGGGACGACTCAAGCGCCACTGCAATGATATGGGAACACTTATGGCGGCTCTGGTTAAGTATGCTGATTTTGATAATACCAAAGATCCTGATTCTGATGAAGAGAAACAGGAGAAGGGAAAGAAGAATGCCGGTTCAAAAGGACAGCCTAATCAGACGGGCCAAGGAAACAGTGGTAAGCATAAAGCGGATAATTCCAATTTTGTGGCTAACACCAATGTGCAGGGTAATATGCAGCGTCGTAAAGGTAAACCGCCCCAGCGCGGTGGAGGAATGAATCTGGAACGCCTGTTACCAGCCCTGCTCGAAGCACGGGACAAAGGAGGCTCCGTCCACACACCTTTGGAAGGATTGCCACATCATGAGGGAGTTCAAAAATTCTGATCTTTTTCGGTATGACCAGGGTCCATCTGTTGGTTCCGGTCCAGGATTCCATGGGCTGGGTTACGGTGGTAGCGGTTCAAGCTCAGGATTCCGGAATCATCAGGGCAATCAGAACAACCAAGGTGGTAACCATCAACAGGGTAATCAGGGGAGTCAACAACAGTCGGGTTATCAGACAACCCAAAGCAGTTAAATAGTGGACAGTATCATGTCTTCACCACTAGCTTGTGCAAGCGCGATCAGAAGCTCCATAAAAAAGCTGTGAACTCTACTGAACCGGCGGTGTCCCATTATCTATGTTGGTCTGAGCAGCCTACTGTCTGGAGCAGGGTGGATCACCCGCCCCGGGTTGACAATCCGGGTCACCTGGCTTTGGTGGTTGCACCTCAGTTGGGAGGATATAAGTTCACCAAGGTACTCATGGACGGAGGGAGCAGTATCAATATCTTGTACTATGAAACCTTCCAGCGTATGGGGTTGACAGATAAGAATCTTAGACCGTCAAACACCGTTTTTCACAGAGTGGTGCCTGGCAAATCGTCTTACCCAGTTGGTAAGATTGCTCTCGAGGTGGTTTTTGGAGATGATCATGACTCAAGGTCCGAGACACTAACCTTTGAAGTGGTCAAAATCAGAAGTCCATACCATGCTTTATTTGGACGGCCGGTTTATGCTAAGTTCATGGCAAGGCCGTGTTATGTTTATCTGCAGCTCAAGATGCCGGGTCACAAAGGGACCATTACAGTTCATGGCAGCCGTAAGATTGCTCTGGAGTGTGAGGAAGGAGATGCGGCCTATGCTGAATCGGTTTGTGCAACGGAGGAGTTAAAGTTCTATAAGGACAATGTTGATCCGGCAGATATGACTTCGTTGAAGAAGCCTTCTACACTACATGATCCGACCCTGAAGTTCAAACCTGCTGATGAAACTAAACTTGTTGATTTCATTCCTGGCGATTCATCCAAGCAGTTTAGTATCAGCACAAATCTGGATCCAAAATAGGAAAGCGCGCTCATCGAGTTCATCCGTGAGAACCGGGACATTTTTTCATGGAAGCCTTCTGACATGCCAGGTGTACCGAGGGAACTCATTGAGCACACTCTTAATATTGATCCCAAGTTTAAATCAGTGAAACAGTTCCTTCGCCGCTTCAACGAGGAACGACACAAGGCCATTGGAGAAGAGGTAGCCCGTTTGTTGGCTGCTGGTTTTATTGTTGAAGTGTTTCACCTAGAGCGGTTGGCGAATCCGGTGCTGGTGCTTAAGAAAAACGGCACTTGGCGTATGTGTGTGGATTACATAGATTTGAATAAAGCTTGCCCAGCTGATCCCTTCGCCCTCCCTCGTATTGATCAAATCATTGATGCTACGGCGGGTTGTGAGCATTTGAGTTTTCTGGATGCTTATTCTGGTTATCATCAGATCAAGATGGCAGTTAAGGACCAGGAGAAGAGAACTTTCATTACTCCCTTTGGAGCCTTCTGCTATGTATCCATGCCCTTTGGACTCAAGAGTTCACAGGCAACTTATCAATGTTGCGTGCAGAATTGTCTTCATACTCAGATTGGGCGCAATGTTCATGCTTATGTGGATGATATTGTGGTCAAGTCCAGGAAAGCAGAGACACTCGTATCTGATTTGTGAGAAACCTTTGATAATCTGAGAGTCTATAAAATGATGCTTAATCCGGCTAAGTGTGTTTTTGGTGTTCCGGCAGGCAAGCTCTTAGGCTTTCTGGTGTCTAACAGAGGCATTGAGGCTAATCCGGAAATGATCAAGGCAATTACATCCTTGGCTAAACCGGCGTGTATCAATGATGCTCAGTGACTGGCAGGTCGTATTGCGGCTTTAAGCCGGTTTATCAGCCCTTTGGGAGAGAAGGCAATTCTGCCGTATCAGATGCTGAAGAAAATCGACAATTTTTTCTGGAGTGATGCGGCTGATGCGGCGTTTGAGGAGTTGAAGCGGCAGTTAGCTGAACCGCCAGTTCTTGATGCTCCCGTTGATAAGGAGCCACTACTGTTGTATGTGGCTGCTAATGCCCGGGCTGTCAGTGTTGCCATTGTGGTGGAGCGCAAGGAGGCTGGGAAGGAGTACCCGGTTCAAAGGCCGGTTTACTATATCAGCGAAGTGCTCATTGAGTCAAAGCAAAGGTATCTGCATTGGCAGAAGCTAGTGTATGGGGTGTTTATGGCAAGTCGAAAGCTTAAACAGTACTTTCAAGGTCATCCCATCACAGTGGTCAGTTCTGCTCCCTTGGGGGATATAATCCAGAAAAGGGAGGCAACTGGCCGGGTTGCTAAGTGGGCTATTGAGCTTGGACCACACGGTTTGAAGTACATGCCTCGCACAGCCATCAAGTCCCAGGCTCTTGTGGATTTCATCAATGACTGGACCGAGTTGCAGGCTCCAGAAGACAAACCGGACAGTACATACTGGACTATTCACTTTGACGGGTCCAGGCAATTGGAGGGCTCGGGGGCTGGAGTTGTCCTTACTTCCCCTCGAGGTGATAAAATTCATTATGTTCTTTGCTTAATGTTCCCTTGTACTAACAATGCAGCTGAGTATGAAGCTTTACTCCATGGTCTTTGAGTGGCTAAGGAGATGAACTTAAGCCACGTACGATGCTTTGGAGACTCAGACTTGGTCGCCCAGCAAGTTTCAGGTACTTGGGATTCCAAAGATCCTCTCATGGCGGCTTACCGACGAGAGGTGGATATTCTGGCTGGTCACTTTAAGGGATATCAAGTGGACCACAATGATCGGTGCAAAAATGAGGCAGCTGACGCTTTAAGCCGGCTAGGATCTCAGCATAAACCAGTGCCGCCCAATACCTTTTTGGATGTCTTGCATAACCCGTCGGTCCAACTGATCCGTAGGCATAGTGGTGGCCGCTTTGCATATCATTCCGGATTGGACAGTTCCATACTTGGCGTATATGAACCAGAGCGAGCTACCAGATGATGAAATTTTAGCCAGACAGATCATCCGGCGGTCCAAGTCCATGGTTGTTCACAACGGCGAGTTACACCACTGCAGTGTTTCTTGGGCGTTCCAGCGCTGTGTTTCTCTTGAAGAACGCCGTGAGATTTTACGTGAGATCCACGAAGGAGACTATGGTCATCACGCCGGTTCAAAATCCTTGGTTGCTAAAGCTTTTCGTCACAGTTTCTATTGGTTGACAGCTCATGCTGATGCTGAGTACTTGGTCAAGCGGTGCGATGGCTGTCAAAAATTCTCAAGACGAGCTCATGTGCCGGCTCAGGAGCTACGGATGATTCCTATCACCTGGCCATTTGCAACTTGGGGGCTTGACATGGTAGGGCCTTTCAAGCGATCAAAGGATAAGAAGACCCACCTGTTGGTGGCGGTTGACAAGTTCACTAAATGGGTTGAAGCGGAGCGAGTAAGCAAGTGTGACGCAGCCACGACGGTTCAACTCATTAAAAAGGTGATCTTCCGTTTCGGTTTTCCACATAGCATTATCACGGATAATGGCACGAACCTCTCTAAAGGTGAGATGGAGGATTTTTGTCAACGAGAGCACATCCGGCTTGATGTAGCGTCTGTGGCTCATCCCCAATCCAATGGTCAAGCTGAACGAGCTAATCAGGAAATTCTAAAGGGTATCAAGCCCCGGCTTATGGTCCCCTTGAAGCGGACGCCGGGTTGCTAGGTGGAAGAACTACCATCTGTGTTATGGAGCATAAACACCACCCCAAACCGATCTACAGGTTATACGCCTTTCTTCATGGTTTACGGAGTAGAGGCGGTACTCCCCAGTGATATTCGTCATGACTCGCCTCGGGTTGCCAATTATGTTGAAGCGGACAATGAGCAAGCACGTCAAGAAGCACTAGACCTGTTAGATGAGAAGCGGGATATGGCTTTGACTCAATCAGCGGTTTACCAGCAAGACCTGCGGCATTATCACAGCCACCGGGTTAAAACAAGAACCTTTCAAGAAGGCGATTTAGTGCTCCGGCTCATCCAGGATCAGACCGACATGCACAAGTTATCCCCACCTTGGGAAGGGCCCTTTGTGGTCAGCAAGAATCTGCACAACGGATCATACTACCTCATTGACATTCAGAAGACTCATGCACTTCTGAGGAGGAGACCCGGCGACCGTGGAACATTGCTCTCCTTCGGCCGTACTACACTTGAGTTATAGGCTCTTCTTATGTACATATTATGACAATGTATATTTTATGATCAATATAATAAACCGGCACCCATGCAATAAAGCAGGGCCTCTGCCGTTCTTCCAATGTTTCTTGGATACAAGGGGGCTTCTGCTTTCAAAGCAATGACCCGTTTTGTCCACTGAACTGGCTATTATGCCATCATACAGCTTGGGAGCTTCACACCCAAGGGGCCAAAGAGAGATCTGTTGCTACTAGCATGACTCAAACATAGGCACCCATTGAGCACAGCTCACAAAGTTACTTGGGGGCTCTTTGTGTAAAGTAACAAAGAGTTTGAAAGGACCCTTGTAACCGGGTATCGACCCACGGCTTGGAAGCCTGGTGTATTCACCTAAAACCCCGGGTTAACCTGCCTTCATCAAGTAAGCCACTCCTATCCAGGTAATCCTGGCATGACCCACCGAACGTTTGACAGTTACTGTCATTGAGACCCTGAACTTGTCAAAGTTAAAACAATGATTGGTTAGTTGGAGGCCCATCTTAAAAGGCTTTGTCAAATGGTTTAACTCAGCAGCCTGGCAGGCCACGAAAAGCCTCGAATTTGGGCCTGGCAGCCCTCGAAAAGCCTCGACTACAAGTTTTTATTTGCATTGTTTCTTTGCAAGTTTTATCCTTATTTGGTCACCTTTTAAGGTAAACCGGCATCTCTTGATCCGGCCAGGCTATATGTCTTCATCTCAACCTGGTGTTTTTTAACCCAGTGTGGCTTACAGATATCATCTGTTCAAGCATATAATCAATGGTGAACCGGCATCTTTCAATCCGGTCTGGCTTTGACTAATTGTCGCCAGTATGATCATCCGGTGTTCATCACAACCCGGTTTTACTTCTTACAATACCAGCATTGCATGGTGAAAGTTGGGTATTCGCCCTTACTACAAATAAGTTGGTAAACCAACAGCATAATTTCATATCCCAGGTATGATTCATTTTTTGCTATTTTTACAACCTTGGTTACTTACCAGGTTATGTATTGGGCATTATGACCCGTCTAGCGGTAAACTGGCCGGACAGATCTTTTGTTATGCAGATATAAGGACAACATAATGTTATAAAGGTACATAAGCAAGTACGGCAATTATCATGGCAGATCAAACAAAGTCATATCTTAGTGCACGATGGCAGCAGATCAAAGTATTTTCAAACTAGCCTATTACAAGGCGCTTTACGGCCCAAAATAAAGGATTGTTCTTTACATAGAGCACAGTTTGTGGAACATCAACCCGATTGCCGGATCAAGGCTCATCACCATGTTGACGGGAAGTTGATGGATCATCTGGCGTCGGTTCAGCCTCCTCCTCTCCATCCAGTGGCTGGAAGTCAATGGTGGTCTAGTCAATTCGGGTTAAAGCTTGAAAGACAGTCTCTTCACTTATAAGTTCGGACGGATCAATGTCAGGGGCGTAAGTCTGCTTACAGATTGGCGGGATAAGATTTTGCACTTCCTTCACAGCAGTGTTAATCCGCTGGTTGCTTGCATCATAAAAGGACCGGTGAACAATCAAGTTAGCTTCTTCCGCCAATTGACTCGCTAGGGGACGCATCTCCTTTGTCAGAACTTTGAGGGCTTCATTGTCAAATTCTGCCCCGTTTTCTTGCTCACCAGGAAAGCCCTTGGCAATATCAACCGGATCCAGATCAGCTATCCATGCTTTGGCTCGGGTAAGTGCCAACAGAGCGCCAGCCCTGGCAGCGGATCGCTTCATTTCTTCTATCTGCGCCGGCGTCATGGATAACCTTGTTAGAGTGTCCTTGAACGATGTTGGGGCCGGTTTGTTGTAGGAGACCACACAGATAACCCGTTGGGCACCGGTATACAGTTGCTCTATCAATGTATAGGCTGCCTTTAGCTTCATCCGCATGTCAGAGCCCAGATGAGCAACACGGCCACCTACAAGGGTTTAAGATTTTGATGTTAAACCGACAAATTTCAAAGATGGTTATTCAAGAGATCTTGACAGAAATATTTACCGAATATCGTAGAGGTCATGGCATTTACTTGGTGCTTCAACCCAGTTAGTTCTTCCGCCACGGGTTTAAGAGCCGACTCGGCGTCCTCAGCCCGCTTCAACAATGTTGTCTTCTCTGTTTCCCAACTGGCACGCTCATTCTTGAACCCTTCTTTCAGTTGCTCCATGGCTGCCAAAGCGGTTTTAAGCTCATATTTGGCCTTGGAAGTCTCTGCTTGTTGGGACTTGATATTCTCTTGAAGATCAGCAATTTGAGAGCCCTGGTGATTTATATCAGCCTGCCACAGTCAGATGAGGAGCATATAAATATTTTATCAAAAGTCCCAAGCATATAACCAGTTATACACTTGGCACTTGGGGGCTAATGCAGATTGCTTCTTTACTACTGATTGTTTGAAGTCCTAAGGAACAATACAAGTTTTAATCTTGGCACTTGGGAGCTAATGTGTTTTTGATCAAGAAAATACACAGGCAAGGGAAGTTAACAAAATACAATATGGAATATAAAAGTCATGGTTTATCTTCAAGAGATAAACCGGCCCTTGGGGGCTACTCAGTCGAATTATTCTTTATCTTTAAAGTCCCGGTTTGTCTTCACGAGACAAACCGGCCCTTGGGGGCTACAATACAGTGAATGTACGGAATAAGGATGACAGTGTTTGGAATATTACCTCATAGCGTTCCTTCATCAGATTCACCAAACCGGCCTCATAATCTCGGCTTGTGTAAAGCCGGTTCAAGAATCCGGAATGAAGATCCTGAGCAGAAAGATTAACATAGCTCGACAAATCGGTCTTCCCTTTCCCCTTGCCCATAGCAGCAAATTTGTCCTTGGCAGTATGTTTTGATAAGGCAACTGGATTGCCTGGGACGGTATAAGCAGTGCCAGTGATAATAACATCATCGCCACCTTTTGATGGGCTTGGTGGATTGACACTATCTTTGGCTGGGCTCGGTGGATTAGCAGCAGGGCTTAGTGGATTAGCAGCTGGACTTGGAGGCGTGACATGTGGACTTGATGTATGAACATGTGTAGTCGGGTCAGCTTCCAGCAGATTAGCATTAGTGGCTGGATCCGGTGGGGTAGAATCATCCATAACAACATCAGTGTCTCTACCAGCATCTTCTGGAGTCTTCTCCGATTCAACTTCATCAGTAGGTTCACTGGTCTTGGCTTTCTTGCTCAACCGGCCCTTGGCACTATAAGATCAAAACAGAAGATTAGTATGGTAAACGGATACACGAAGGAAAAAGTTAAAGGGCAGTATACTTACCCGGGGACGGTTTTAAGGGGAGGCAGCTGAGTGGTTGATGAACCGCCAGATGAGGAATTAGAGGAAACCTGATAATTCGAGTCAGACGGATTAAGTGGGTTCTGGAAGCAACACGCCAAGGGACAAGGCTTATTAAAAGAAGAAGAGACCTCTGGACGACGCTTCCGGGGTGGAGTGTCTGGTAAACCGGAGGAAGTGACCTGTTGACCACTGTGCCGGGTTATGCGACGACCTTCTTGTTGTTGTGTCTTCAAAGAAAATTGTGGATCCAAATGAGCAAGTGGGTGAGAGCGTTTTAGTTTCCGAACTGCACGAGAAATTTCCGAACCGGCACATGATGCAAACCGGAGGAAAGGGAGATTACCTCAACATGATCAGCACGGCTAGCTTCCGCATCATCCTGATAATAGTCATTGTTAATAAGGTGTACGAAAAATGAGCCAAGGGAGTCAAGTTCTACCTATTGATCCGAATCTTCAATATCTTCAGGCGGATCAGCAGTTTCGCCGGTCTTCTTCTTGGCTGCTCTCTATAACTTTGCTCTTGGCACGAGGAGCCATTGCCGGTTTGTCTGAAGCTTTCCTTTTCCAAAAGGAGCTATTGGCTTGGAAAATTAAACAAAGGTTTATTAGAGCAATGTTAAAGCGGAGGTGGATCAAGAAAGCACAAGGTTAAAATCTTTACCGCTGGTGGTTTGTTGGAGGAGTAAAAAGGGGCCAGCCCAGTTTGGCTGCATGCAGCGACCGGTTCATCTAGCATCTTCTTCACAGATTATGTGACTTCATCATCAGTCATTTCTATCTCATTAAACTGTTGAGGATCCTTGGCATTGCCGGTATATTCGTGCATCAATCCAGGGCGGCGGCTTAAAAGAAGGACATGCCATGCAACCCAACAGCGAACGAGGTCAAAGCCAGTCAAACCGTTGGCTAGGAGAGCCCGGAGTTTGGCGAGTTGAGGTGTGTAAGCCTTTCGCTCCTTGGCGGTGAGCCGTTGAGGCAGTGGATGGCCATTGCGAAGCCTGTGAGCGCGGTAACCCGGCAAGGGATTTTCTCCGGCAGGGGCAGTATTTTTACAGTAAAACCATGTTTGCTTCCAGTCTTTAGGGTTGTTGTGGTGCTTTGCATGAGGGAAATCAACTTCCTTTCTCTTTTGGATTGAAACCCCACCAAGTTCAGTATTGGGGCCGTCAGAGAACTCAGTCCGGCGGTTTAAATGGAAGAAATCTCGGAAGAGCTCAACAGTTGGTTCCTCTTGAAGGTAAACTTCGCAGAACACTTGGAAGTTGCATATGTTGGACACAGAATTTGGTCGAATGTCCTCAGGATGGAGTTGAAAGCTGGCAAGCACATCTCGGAAGAACTTTGATCCGGGAGGGCTGAATCCCCGGTCTAAGTGCTGCATAAAAACAATTACTTCGCCATCTTGAGGCTCGAGAGGGCACTCAGGGCCAGGAACTCGCCAGTGAAGGATATTTTTTGAGGCTAAAGCGCCAGTTGCAACGTATCCATTGATTTGTGTTTCCATGATCCGCGAAGGAACCCAGTTGCAAGCGGCGAATTGCTTGGTCATCTTGGAAACAAACTGTAAAAGGAAAAATGAAGGCCGGTTTACGATAGATGGTTGATATGTACTAATCGGTGTTAAACCGGGGAATTTGATGAAAGCATATATGTGAGTTAAACTGGAGTTTTCTACTCAAGATAAGACAGCGGTTTAAGTGAGGGCTAATGGATATGGCAGATTATCAATTATTAAAAGTTAAACCGCCCTTAAACAGAAGGGGCAGAGTTGAAGTCTACTAAGTGTTTACAGAAACAGATTTCACAGTGTGGCAGTATAATTTTGGATCTACCATGGTTTAGTAAATAAATTTTATCTGAAGCCCTACAATGGCGCTAAGAGGAACGGAGAAAGTCCAGATGCAGTTTTTCTATGAACAGTAAGGCGTTATGGTGTGGCAAACTAAAAGTTACGGATCTAGACACAAAAGAAACAACCAGGTATAGCTAGATTCAGTAAAAGGCTAAGGGAAACGTAGAGAAGCACTGATGAACATCGATGAACAGAGATGAACTTGAAGCCCTAATGGAGATCTAGGGTTAGGGGAAGGAAAGTTTACCAGGGCCACACAGCGGCAGCAGAGTATCGCAGGAGCTCTGGTCCAAACAGGGTGATGCAGCGGCCAAGGTTGGTGCAGATTCAAGGACCGACGGCGGCGGCGGCGGCGCTGGAGTTCTTCAGGTCGCGAGGAGGAAGACGAGAGGCAAGGGGGGAAAATGGAAAGACACCCCGGCCTTATTTATAAAGAAAAGGGGACAAACGGCAGGCGCAAAAATTGAGGGGCCTGAAGCGGCGAAAGGGGGCGCACCTGTCACCTCGATCTTCGGGATGTAATTAATGAAGGGCATCTTTTTATGCAGAAGATGACATCATGACGATTTGCTGCAGCGACAGAAGATGACGTCACGGCGGTTCACCAAAATTTACAAGAAAACGGCAACATGGCGGTTTACAAGAATCATCACAATATGCTCGTGGAATTTGTTTAAGTGTTGAAGATTGACATGAACAGGTTCAAATGAATCTGGGCCTAATCTTGAGGATATAACTACTGAGTATAAACCGCCCAGGAGGGGCCGGTTCACGCTCAACCATACTGAAGTCCATGAAGACAAGAAGATGGCGCTTTACTGATGAAGCATAGAGGCCCAAGCCCAGAGGTGGATTAGGGCCCATAGTGGTAAACCGCCATAGTAGTTTACTTGTATTGTAATCTAGGGAAAGGGAGAGACCGAGCCAAACACTTGTATGAGTCGGCCTCGGAACTCTGTAAACCGGCCGGGCGTCGACCTATATATATAAAGGGACGACCCGGCGGCGGTTCAGGGACAACAGACAACAACTCGAGACCCAGGCTAGCGTGTTTGCTCCCTGGTCATCGAAACTCTAATAATCCCATCACAAACTAGACGTAGGCTTTTACCTTCACCGAAGGGGCCGAACTAGTATAACTCTCATGTCCCTTGTCCGGTTTAACCCCTTCAGGCTAACCTCATTGCGATGGCTCCACGACTAAGTCCTTCTGCTAGGACATCTGACATGATATTTCCACGACAATTCTGGATCTTCAGGTAGCGGAGTCGGACAGTCAACCCGCTCCGCTATCGCTACCCAGTCCTGATCAAATCGGCATGGAGGCATAGATTCCTCCCGCGGATGTGCTGGTAAAAGGCGCATCTTGCAAAATATAAAAACTCACCGGATGGGCATGGCGTTTCGTGTTGAGTCTGTGATCTTCGGTTATGGGTGGTGGGACCTCGTTGGCCTTGAAGAGCACCTTCCAGACGTCTTCGTGCATCGTGCGGAAGAGCTCTCGCAGCGTCTGGTGTTTGGCCGGGTCGAACTCCCATAGATTGTAAGCCCGTCTCTCACACGGAAGAATCCGGCGGAGGAGCATGACTTGGACCACGTTGACAAGCTTGATTTTCTTGCCTATCATATTTTGGACGCAGGTCTGAAGTCCGGTCAGCTCCACCGCTGAGCCCCAGGCTAAGCCCTTCTCTTTCCAGGAGGTGAGCCGCATGGGGATGCCGGATCAAAATTCGGGGGTCGCCGCCCAGTCAGCATCGCGCGGCTCGGTGATGTAGAACCACCCCGATTGCCACCCCTTCATAGTCTCCACAAAGGAGCCTTTGGGCCAAGTGACATTGGCCATCTTGCCCACCATGGCGCCCCCGCACTCCGCTTGTTGGACGCCCACCACCTTTGGCTTTACGTTGAAGGTCTTCAGCCATAGGCTGAAGTGGAGCGTGATGCTGAGGAAGGCCTCGCACACGACGATGAACGCTGAGGTGTTGAGGATGAAGTTGGGGGCCAGATCATGGAAGTACAGCCCATAGTAGAACATTAGTCCGCAGACGAACGGGTGGAGGGGAAATCCCAGCCCGCGGACAAAGTGAGAGAGGAATACTACCCTTTCCTGGGGTTTTGGGGTAGGGATGATCTGCCCTTCGGCCGGAAGCCGATGCACGATGTTGGAGGACAGTTATCCGGCCTCCCGAAGCTTCTTGATGTCCTCCTTCATGATGGAGGAGGCCATCCACTTGCCTCCCACTCCGGACATGTTTGGAAAGATGCTGTGGAGAAGGTGAAAACTTGGGCGTTGGAGCTCAAGAGTGGATGAGCAGAGGAAGAAGAAGGCATGGGTGAAAAAAGGGGAATCCTTATCTCCTTATAAAGGTAGCAGCGGTCGTGCGCCTCCCCACTTGCCCTAGAAACTCGCTTATTCCCCAAGCGCCGTGCTAATGGCGCAGTTGGGTTACGCACACCCGTATTGATGAGAATCCCGTGATAAGGGGACACGATCTCTGCTTTGACAAGACGTGCCAATAAAACCACCTCGCAAGGTGTGCAGTAGCAGGTTGAGAAAAACGGTTCGAATAATGACCGGACCGCGGCGTGATGTCACACTATGAAAAAGTTGTCAGCAGATTAGATTTGGTATGTGGAATTTTTTTTGCAGAGCCGGACACAATTCTTGTGTTCACGATCTTCTTTGGAGTATTCGGAGAAGGAACCCGCCTTGGAATGCCGAAAACAATCTGTGCGCCGGACTAATCGTCATTGAAGCCTGGTTCAGGGGCTACTGAGGGAGTCCAAGATTAGGGGGTCCTCGGACAGCCGGATTATATGCTTTTGTCGGACTGTTGGACTATGAAGATACAAGATTGAAGACTTCGTCCCGTGTCCGGGTGGGACTCTCCTTTGCATGGAAGGCAAGCTTGGCAATTCAGATATGTAGATTTCTTTCTCTGTAACCGACTCTATGGAACCCTATCCCCCTCCGATGTCTATATAAACCTGAAGGTTTAGTCCGTAGGACAACAACAGTCATAATCATAGGCTAGCTCCTAGGGTTTAGCCTCTATGATCTCGTGGTAGATCAACTCTTGTTATACTCATATCATCAAGATCAATCAAGCAGGAAGTAGGGTATTACCTCCATAGAGAGGGCCCAAACCTGGGTAAACATTATGTCGCCCGCCTCCTGTTACCATTAGCCTTAGATGCACAGTTCAGGACCCCCTAGCCGAGATCTGCCGGTTTTGACACCGACAGAGTTGGGGAGTTCGACTTGGTCACGACTCGTAGTATCGCGTGATCTGAAACTCAAAAATAAAGGAATGAATACTGGACTCGGACTGGTGGCGGAGATGAATCTAATGGAACTCAGACTGGTGATGATGGTGTATGATTAGCGGTGGAGCACAGACTGGTGGCCAATATGTGATGGAGGTGGACTCAGATTATCGTGATGGGGGCGAATATGTGGTATATGGCAGTGGTGATGACTATGGTGGTACATGGCAACGGTGATGACAATGGTGGTATATGGCAGCGGTGATGACAATGGTGGTATATGGCAGCGGTGATGACGATGGTGGTATATGATAGCGGTGATGACGATGGAACGGCGGCAGCGTGACAACTTGTGAACAGAACTCGAAACTCTAAAGGACTAGACACTAAGACCAGCAACACGACAGGACGATGCAACCGCAAATTCAACAAACCAAAAACTCTAAAAAGATTATGCAAAGGCTCAGATTGGTTCGGATAGGATGAACTAACCCTAAAAAATGTTTGGCTACTTCGTGGACTATAGGTATGAAGAACAAACTCGACCTAAACTACGAAAAACTGTAAAATCTCACCGAGCAACCTGGAAATCTGATACCACTTGATAGAGGAAAAGGTGTCCCGATGTTTCAATGAGAAGGTGGCTATCATTTTCTGTGGGAGTCGACCTTGATGATTCGACTACGAACGTGCGAGACGTCGTGCCTTAGCAATCGCTAAACCAACTTCCAAGGGGTTATTAACCATGCCAGAGCACGATCAACCTGACCACGAGGGTCTATTTTCCTGCGAGCAAACGAAGAACAAGCAAGAACCGAGATTGCAATCTAGAAATTGCGAATATAAGAGGAAAGCTTTATTAATGAAGGTGGGGTTCTGTGACGCCTTTTTCTGGTCGTTGAACACAAACAAAGTACGCGAAGTTACATCTATGGCTAACTTTTAATCTAAACAAAACCCAAAGTCTAAACGACACCCTAAGGGTGGTATATATGGAGGAAGAGGGAGGGAATTTCGTGGCCCTTGTGGTAGGGGTCTGAAACCAACCCTAAATCTTGTTTCCCCACACATACGGACTCTAAAAACAGCCTATAATCAAGTATTTCGAAATTACTTAGGCCTGGCCCAATAATAAGGTGACGCAACATCTAGAATAGCCTGTGGACGAAAATTACAAAGAAGCATCTTGTATATTTCGTCCAAGGCTTCATGCACTCATTATGGTGGCTTCAACGTCCTAAAATCATCACTTGTAACTCCGTTCTTGTTCCCCTTGCGCATGCTATCATCTCCATGCTTTGTTCTTGCTCCAATGTTCATCCTTCTCCAAGCTAGGCCCTTCATTTGTAAGCATAGCAAATGTATCCAATTTAGGCAGCATCATATTCTCATGAACATTAGAATCATTACCAAGAAAGGAAAGTACCTGGTAATTTAATTGGCGTGCGCGAGCTCTAGTAATTGGTACAGTATGTATAGCAGCAGGGTCTGTGGGTGTAATAATGGTATTGATGTCCTCATCAAGGGGGAGGAGTATATGTAGTCTAAGCCACGAAGGGGTATGTGGGAAAGGGATACATGGGCCTTTGACCCGACTCTGCGCGTAGGCAGGCGCCAGATGTCCGGGCTGGGGGCTGGATGTCCGCGCTCTCATGGGACGCCGGATGTCCGGCCCGAGCAAGGTGACCTTCTGGGTTGGGTGCCTCATGCTGGATTTCCGGTGGCGACGCCGGATGTCCGGGCTGTGGCGTTGCGCCGGATGTCCGGGCACACGGGCCGGATGTCCGACCACTGATGTTTCGGCCATCTGTTGGTGCAGCTCGTGCGCGACTGCATAGGCGCCGAATGTTCGGCCGCTGGCCCGGATGTCTGGCCGATGTAGCTTCAGCAGCTTCGTCTTCTTCCGTCATCGCTTCCATCCTTCCCTCACGGATGGTGTAATTGTTCCTTGGCGCTTGCACTCCTCCTCCATGTCCATGAAGCTCCGACAATACCTATGCATGCACACAGGAGAAGTGTCAAGTAGTATACCATCCTCGAAGGGGTCAAGTGAGCACGTGTGAAGGAGATGATTCACCTTTGTCTATGTGAAGTACATGTCGCACGTGTCACTCGCTGAACGGACTCTTGGCATGTCCATAAGATGCTCCGCATCAGATGGTCTCCAAACCAAATATTTTGAAGTCAAGTTGTCAAAGCATGGTATAGCGATGAGACAATGCATCAACAAAAACATTTTCTTTACCCTTCTTGTGTTTAATGACATAAGGGAAAGTCTCAATGAATTCAACCCATTTAGCATGTCTATGATTCAGTTTAGCTTGAGTTTTAATATGTTTCAAAGATTCATTATCAGCATGTGTAACAAATTCGTTGGGCCATAAATAATGTTGCCATGTTTCTAAAGTCCGTAGAAGAGCATATAATTCTTTATCATAAGTAGAATAATTCAGACTAGGCCCACTCAAATTTTCAGAAAAGTATGCAACAGGTTTGCCATCTTGTAATAACACTCCTCCTAATCCAATTCCACTAGCATCACATTCAAGCTCAAAAGTCTTATTAAAATCAGGAAGTTGGAGTAAAGGATCATCACTACTCGGAAAAGGGCTATAGATAGGATTGATTCTAATGGCGCACCATGGAAGCAGTGCGCCACTACTATATACTAATGGCGCACCTGTTTGTGATACGCCATTAGTGTGGAAGACACTAATGGCGCACCGTAAACAGGGTGCGCCACTAGTATGAATTATTATTTTTTTCCATTTTCCCATACATACTAATGGCGCATCGGGTCCATAATGCGCCATTACTATCTATAACTACTAATGGCGCACCAAGCAGGCAGTGCGCCATTACTGTAAATTTTGTTTTATTCTTTTTTTTGCAAAACTACTAATGGCGCATCGTGGCACAGTGCGCCATTACTAGTTTAAACTAGTAATGGCGCACTCAGAGGAGATGCGCCATTAGTATATATACTTATTATTTTTACTTTTTTGCAAAACTACTAATGGCGCACCGTAGGCTGATGCGCCATTAGTAACCAGGGTTACTAATGGCGCATTTTCCTACGGTGCGCCATTAGTAACCTAGGACCAACAAGATATTTTGGACAGCCCACACCTACCCACTCACTTTCCCCACTTTATTGCATCCACCTCCTTCTCCAAGCTTTCGGCCATCTCCTCCTCCTCACCTCATTTCCACCATAGATTCAACAAAATTAAGTGGTGAAATTACCTTTTTTTGATAGGTAAGTAAGGGAAAGCTATCTTCATGATATAGATCTACTTTTTTTCTCCCTAGCTCGCTCCAACAACGTGCACATGCACTTTTTGTGGCCTAGCTAGATCTATGTATGTTTGTGGTGTTGCATGTGTTTGTGGTGTTGCATATATGTTTGTGTTTGAAGGTACCGGTATTTGAAATATGCGATAGTTGCCAATATTTTGCCGGAATGTTTTGATTCATTTCCGTTTCGGCGAGAATTTTGGCACTATGCATTCTTTTTGGTCCTATTTTTAGGGAAGGTCATGCCAAATTTTTTCTTGGTTCTAACATATCGTTTTGCTCTACCCCGCAGGCGACCATGGTCCGCACGATGACTGAAGGCATCGTGAATAGGTTTTTGAGCTCCGCGAAGGCCGAGATGCTTCAAAAGAACGAGACGGAGATAAGATGTCCATGTAGAAGATGCAAGCTGAAGAGCCTTATTGCGGACCCGGATTCCGGGCAGGTGCGGGACCACCTGCTCTTGCGTGGTTTCATGGATGGCTATCGGTGGCAAGGTGATGAAGATGACTATCAAGTCGTCCATGGCCGGGGCCGGTCAAGAAATGAGGAAGGGCAACAAGACAAGTACCACCGCGGCGAGGGCGGGAGAGAAGACGAAGAATCTCCAGGACATGATCACGACGGTGATGCTGTACACAGTCATCATGTAGAAGATGTCGTACATGATGATGAGGAACATCAAGACGAAGGGAATGATCATGAAGATGAAGATGCCGGAGCAGACGACGATGGAGGCTGGGTGCAGGACCCTCATATTCAAGAGCTGCTTCTCAAGCGGACGGATAACGCAAGAGCTGCCGCCCGAGAGAAAGCCAAGCTGGATCAACTGGAGATAGACGCGGTTACTCCATTGTATGAAGGATGCAGGCCTGAGGATACCCGCCTGAAAGTAACGCTCATGGCTCTGGAGATGAAGGTAAAACACAAAATGACCGACGCATGCTTCGACGAGAACATGTCATTCTGGCACGAACGTCTTCCCAAGGGGAACAAGTGCCCAACCAGTTTCGAGGAGGCGAAGAAAATCGTGTGTCCTCTGGATTTACCGCACGTGAAATACCATGTGTGCATGAACAATTGCATCATTTATCGGGACGAGCACGCGGAGTCTACCATATGTCCGGTGTGCGGCGTCACTCGATACAAGAAGAGGAAGAAAGCTCCTCGAAAATCGGTGTGGTACTTTCCGATCACTCCTCGTCTGTAGCGGTATTTTGCGGACCCTAAGGTAGCAAAGCTCTTGCGTTGGCACGCGGATAGGGAGGAGAAGAAGCGAGAAGATGACGCAAATGATCCGGAGATAGATAAAAAGACAAGATGCTGAGTCACCCTAAGGATGCGAGCCAGTGGCAAGCGTTGAACTTCGAATACCCAGAATTTGGGAACGATCCAAGGAACATCGTGCTGGGCGCGAGCACCGATGGAGTCAATCCGTTTGGCAGCCAGAGAAGCACACATAGCACCTGGCCTGTGTTTGTGTGGATGTACAACCTTCCCCCTGGTTGTGCATGAAGAGGAAGTACATTCACATGAGTATGCTAATTGAAGGGCCGAAACAACTAGGGAATGACATCAATCTGTATCTGGGGCTGCTGAAAGAGGAGCTTGACACGCTGTGGAAAACGCCAGCCAATATGTGGGACGCCGCAAAGAAAGAATATTTCCCTATGAGAGTCGCGCTGCTCACGACGGTGCATGACTATCTCGGTTACGGATATCTCGCGGGGCAGGTAGTCCACGGATTTTCTGGATGCGTAAGGTGCATGGATGACACAACGTATCGCCAGCTAGATAGAGATCCCGGGTCTTCGAAAACCGTGTTCATGGGACATCGAAGGTGGCTTCGCGACGATGACCCGTGGAGGAAACGCAAGGATCTGTTCGATGGTGAAACCGAACCCCGAAAACGCCCGTGTACGAGGAGCGGCGAGGAAATAGACAACTTGTTGAAAAATTGGAAAGACTGCCCACTGCCGGGAAAGAAGTGAAAGGCGCCAGAGCCGCTGCTGAAGGTATGGAAAACGAGGTCTGTTTTCTGGGACTTGCCGTACTGGAAGATCCACCGTGTGCCTCACAGCCTTGATGTCATGCATATCACGAAGAACGTGTGCGAGAGTCTGCTTGGTACCCTGCTCAACATGCCAGAGAGGACCAAAGATGGGCCGAAAGCAAGGGCAGACTTGAAATCAATGGGAATCAGGCAGGAGCTTCACGCTAATGATGATGATGATGATGATGATGAGGCGAAGCAGGACATGGAAAGTCGTCGCAAAGGCAAAAAGGCCAAGAAGACCGGAAATGACTACCCTCCCGCGTGCTTCACTCTAAGTCAGGAGGAGATCAAGCAGTTTTTCACCTGCCTCCTAGGAGTAAAACTTCCTTACGATTACGCGGGGAAGATAATCAGATACCTAGACCCAGCGAAGCAGAAGTTCAGCGGGATGAAGTCTCACGACTGTCACGTGCTGATGACGCAGATACTTCCAGTTGCAATCCGTGGGATCATGGACGCGCACGTCCGTGAAACGCTATTTGGCCTATGCAACTTTTTTGACGTCATCTCTCGGAAGTCGATTGGCGTGAGGCAACTCAGAAGGCTACAGGAAGAGATCGTGGTGATACTATGCGAGCTTGAGATGTACTTCCCGCCCGCATTCTTCGACGTTATGGTGCATCTGCTGGTCCATATAGTGGAGGATATCATCCAACTCGGGCCGACGTTCCTGCACAGCATGATGCCGTTCAAAAGGATGAATGGTGTCATCAAAGGATACGTTCGCAACATGTCACGTCCAGAGGGAAGCATAGCCAGGGGCTTTCTGACCGAAGAGTGCATCTCCTACTGCACGAATTATCTAGGCATCGAGAACCCCGTTGGTCTGCCCGTCAACAGGCACCTC
>NC_041383.1:349830808-349831309 GCF_002162155.2 Triticum dicoccoides | reverse complement strand
CATATTTTTTAATTTTTTTTACTATTTTTATAAAAAACATTACTGTTATAATTTAAACAAGTTTGAACATATTTAAACACAAATAAATATAAAAAACAGCATTTAAAATGCATAAAAAATATTACTGTTATGATTTAAACAAGTTTGAACATATTTAAACACAAATAAATATAAAAAACACCATTTAAAATTCATAAAAAAATATTGGGGATCCTGGGAATCGAACCCAGGACCTCCTGGTGTGTGTGCTGCGTGCTGACCAGTCGGGCTAGTGGGTGGGTTCTGTTGTAGATAGGGTTGGGCTGTAGATATGGCTACTGGGCTATATTAAAACAAAATTCTAATGGCGCACCGAGGGGTGGTGCGCCATTAGAACAGTCGTATTTATGGCGCACCGGCGTGTGGTGCGCCATTAGAAAGCTTCCCTCCACCTATTCCCCTCTGGCCTCTCTCCCTCCCTCGCCAGATCCCCCCCCCCCACTCGACCTAACTTTGCCCCCG
>NC_041383.1:349792778-349830570 GCF_002162155.2 Triticum dicoccoides | reverse complement strand
CCTCTACCTCAGCTCAGCCAGGCCACGCGACGCCGAGCCGAGCGCCGCCTACCTCGCCGTCCCCCCTCCGCCCGCGCCCGCGCCCTCGACGTCCTTCGCCCAAGCCGAGACGCAGAGACAGGCGAGTGGAGGAGCCCACCGCGTGTCACCGGAGCTTCAACGCCCAGCCGCTTCCGGAGCTTCAACGCCGGCGTCTTCCTCCATTCCTTCATCCCCTCCCCCAGGTGATTCCTCCCTTCTCCTCCATCCCCTCACCTGCAAACCCTAGGGTAGGCCTGGCTTTCCGGTGTTGTTAGCCAACCAATCGCTTGATGCCTGCGTACCATGCTGTGTTTTGAGTTTAAGATTTATATAATTGCAGACCCCTGCAAAACTGCAACAACCAAATATAGGTAAATAAAAGACAAAGTGGGTGATCTCAACACTGGAAAAAAGGTTTATTATATCAGGCAAGCAAACCGATTTAGTACTCTAGTACACACCACGTTTGTGTCCAGATACATTCTGGACTGGATTCATGTGAAATGAAAATTGATTTGATATTGAATTGGACTTAGAAATACAATTGCATTGGCCAAAGAAAAGCAGGTCACCTCTTTTAACTGAAGAAAACACCAGTTCATTATAAGCTGACGAATCTTCCAAAGGCTTTGGTCTGACAGTAACTGCAATTTTCAAATAGAAGTGTATGACAGAAAGATTTCCAAACCAGTGTCTTCTCCCTTCTCTAAGAAGGGAATCCATGTAGCAGAGGAGAAAAGCAAAACAATCAAGGATCTGGAGTCTGACTATAGTTGCATATATAAGATATAACTTAGAACTTGGTGTTTTCATCTAAAATTATTGAAACTATCGGGAAAAATGCAGATAGGTAGCAATAAAGTGATATATCCAAAAGCTCAATTTGTAATATTAGGTATGAAGACCTCTATGTGGATGCTAACAAACAACGACTGAAATAGCAAAACTGTAATGCCATGCAAATTCTGGGCAGGACAGTATACAGATTTGTAAAATGCAAGTGGATTTTGGTGCCAGCGTTCGTGTAGTACTCTGCATTAATAAATCTAACTATATGAGCTCTCAATACTTGTGTAATATGATTGCTTTTGGGCTGTTTGAAGACATGTTGAATTGGGTTTATGTGTTATTTAGGATGAACTCCTTGCACTGCTGTTAAAGCCTAACTATATTGCTGCTGTTACTTTTATGTATACATATTGTTTTTGTTAATACTTGTGCAATATCATTTCTTTATTTTTGTTAAGTCCGGGCATGGGGTGCAGGACGACGACCGCGGCCGCCGGCCTTCCCACGGCCAACTGAGGCATCCCTTCGACGACGCCGCCGCCGCCGACCCCGACCCCAACCCCGACCCTGACCCCTCCGGCGACCGGCCGCGCCTGCCCAGGTACCTCTCCTCCTTCCTCCTTCCTCCCTCTCCATCCTTCCTCCCTCCCCAACCTATGCATGGTGAAGATGAGTTCAGTTGAGTAGGCAGGAAGTTGCTGCTTCCAAATGCTTTTTCTTTTCTAGCTTAAACTACCACGAATGGTTTGCTGCAATTGCTTCATGGAAGAATCTAAACTGTTTACATGGCAGTGTGTGATACAACTCTTCAGGAGGCTATAAGCATGCAAGTTGCTCAACCTCTGGACATTGTTCAGTTGCAAATGCATCTGAAGTAGATTGAGATTTCATTCTGCTTCCTTGTGCTCTATGTAGAATGCTTCTAAATTTCCTGTTTTGTCCAACTGCAGTTTCTTGAATTAACTTGCTATGCATTAGGTTGGTCTCACCCTCAGACCGATGCTGGTAATGATATGTGTGTGCTATTAGATGCTGGTATTGTTCTAGTTTTAGTTGTGATGGTTTGCTTGTGGGTTTGTTTGACTCAGGTGTTTTAGTTCATGTTTCCATGTACAGATGTTTTAGTTAGTCAACTGAATCGAATTTTAGATGTTCTGTTTCTGATGGAGTGTCAAAGTAGATGGAGTGTCAAAGCAGTAGAGTTTTCAAAACTAGATCATTTTACTGGCCATTTAGTGACAAGTTTCCTGGGAGTTGTCGACCCTTCTGCCTTTAGTTGTTGCTAGCCTAGAAGTAAGTCTCCTCATGGTTTTACTGGATCATTGAATTATCCCCGAGAGTGAAAGGGCATAAAGCTCTCTAGCTGATTGACTATGCGTGTTCTGTTATAGCTATTTCAGCAAATTGATGTCATCCTGTATTAGCAATGTTGCAATAAGGGAACATATATATCATTAGTAAGGTTAAAAGGAAGTGATCCATCTGCAACTGGTGTTTATTAGTCTTTTTGAGTGAGTTATCTGCATCTGCTCCTTGTGGTGGTGGTTGTTTAGATGGGCAGTAAGAAACCATGCTTGATTTGGGGGACTGAACTTATGCTTATGTATGCCATCAGAAGCAGTTCGAAATCATTATTCTCTCTTTTCCTTGCAGGTTTGGGCAACTTCAGTCGGTTGATCTTGAATCCATTGAGCCTTCACTTAGAGCTGGTACTCATCCATGTAACTCTTCACATTTCCATGTAGGATGGTTGCCTATCACTTACTAGTGTGCTAGTGCCCCTTAGTCCAAAGACTAATAGCTATGACAAAGTATAATTCCTTGTAGTGTTTAAGTATAACAAAATTCAGAGAAATGCATGCAGAAGCTAGATCAGTACCAGCTAGCTAGCTAGCTAGTAGTAGTACTACTGCTACTGTTCTTTCCTTTCTTTTTCTCTCTGCTCATAATTTTTTTTAAGACTTATCTGTTCATACGATGATATATTAATAATTATAAAGAAAATCTTGGACACCCATGGATTCAAGAGTTAGCTAGCTAGATGATAAGAGGGATGCATGAGAAGCTAGCTACACTGCCATGAACTTTGTTTTTCCTTTTGACAAACACTCTTGTTAACATCAGGAATTAAAAATGCAACATAGAACAAGATATATAGATAGCTGAAAGAAAGAGGTGTGCTTTGAAAGAAAAAATGTGCACCTGCAAGTGAGACTTGACATGTGCCAAGCTAGTAAACAAAATCTGTATATGTACATACTCTCATAAGGTTCTAAGAGATTTTGTAATAAGCTTGATGTTCCTTGTCGTTGACTTATCACCGTTAAACAGAGACCTCTGAGCCATGATCTGTAAAAATACATTTGTCATTCTTTCTGTGTTTGTACAGACTTGCTAAACTATTGATGATTTTTTGTTGGGAGACATATTATATCTGGAATGGAAGCTCACATAAGTTGAGCTGATTTTTGTCCATATGAAAGCAGAGGACCATATGGTCTGTGGCTGGGTTTTGTCTCCGACCATCGTGTCGTGCTGAATTTGCAGGTACCCCGAGAGGCCCTTGAGTTTGCCGGAATGTCGATTAACTTCCGTTCCGGCAAATTCGGGTACTCCATATGTCCTATTTTCAGCAAAGGTCATGCTGAAATTTTCCGTGAATTTTAGCATGACTTTGCTAAAAATAGGACATATGGGGTACTTGCGACTAATGCATGGGCCGGGCTATCTTAGTACTTAGTTAAGTAGGATCAACTGACCTGCCATTCTTGCTGCATTAAATCATAGGTGGCAATAGAGCCAAGTGATTAGGCCCAACTTAGAATTATCCTTAGCATCGATAAACCCTAGATGATAAACCCAACATAGGTGGCAATAGAGCCAAGATTAGGCCCAACCTAGGGTGCCTCGGCATCGATAAACCCTAAATGATGAAAACTTAACTTGGTTGCCCCGGATGCCTCGGTGTCGATGAGAACCTAAATGATGAAAGCTTAGGCTTTTAGGGTGCCTCGGTGTCGACAAACCCTAAATCATGAGACCATGATCTTGTTCCTTGACAATAACCATCTTTTTGACCAAACTTTTTTCCTATTTAGAGAGAAACATGGCCCACAACGATGAGGCCGGTGGTTCGGGCGGCAAGCAATTCTGGGAGCTGTCCCAAGAGATGGAGGAACAACCTCACCGCTATGATGACGCCGCGGAAGACACCGATCCTGATTACACAACCCCTAGTGGCGTCGGGGATGACACCACTGATGATGGCGGCGCACACACAGATGTTGGCGGCGCACACACAGATGGCAGCCAACCGAAGAAGCAAAGGAAGGACCGGCGCCCGAATGCGCTCCGCACCGTCAAGGAGGAATTCACTCAAGTGGACTCCGACGGGAATCCAACGGAGCCCAAACATATAGTCAAGGGGTACTCAGTTCAGCTCGGGTGCATTCTCCGGAGCACCGTCTCGATCAACACCGAGAACCTTAGGCATAAGGACCGAGGGAATTTGCGCAACCTCCTCTTCACGAAGCTGCATGAACGATACAAGTTCCCCGCCGAATTTGAAAACACACGCCTCTCAGGGAATAAAGTGAACAATGCCGCCCTCACGAAGATGAGCACGGCCCTGTCTACTTGGAGAAGCGCGGTGAAGAGAATGATTGATAAAGGTGATAGTTATGACAAGATCAAGGCGAAATATCCTTTGATGAGCGAAGATGAGTACAAGGAGTTCAAGATCAAGTGCCAGAGCCCCGCAACCTCCGAATCAAGTCAGTGGGGGAAAGAAATGCGGGAGTTGAACTTAGGGGAACACAAACTCGGTCCCGGCGGTTATAGAGTGGCAGAGCCTATATGGGACAAGGAGGACGCGGAGCGTGCCGAGCAAGGCCTACCGCCCCGCTTCGAGAAATACAGCGGTGACAAGCAGACCAGGAACTATGTCAGGGCCCGGTACAAGGAGGACCCGATAACAAAGGAGCTTACCACGGATCCGAAGACCAGGGCGCTTGAGCTTGTTCTGGTAAGGAATACACCCCCGCGTAATTAGCTCCATATGGTTGCACTCTAATTAATCCCCAATATTTCTAAATGGTTCATGTTCCTTTCGCAGGACAATGAAAGCAGTAGCGCGGGGTCGTCTAAGAGCTCCCCTTTCGACACCCCTTTAAATAGGGCGTTGAACGTAATGAAAAAGAAGGATAAGCTCGATAAGCCGACGTCAGCTGGTCGTGTGGCCGGCAAAGGCTTGTCCACAAAATGGGGGTCATACTATACCGCTGGAGTGCGGAAGGAGAAAAAGACCAGCTCGGAAAGCCAGATGCGCGAGGTTGAAGAACTCAAGGCACAAGTGGTGCGGATTCCGGAGCTTGTCCATGAGCAAGTGCAACAACAACTTGGAACGACGCTCAACGCCATGGTGCCTACGTTGATTCATGGGCTGACGACGTGGATTGCGGGCGGCCAAAAGGGGCCTCCCCCGGTTCCCAGCTTCACGGCCAGCAACTCGCACAGCGCGGCGGCAGCACCATTGGTGTCTCCGTCGGCGGCGCCATTGGTGTCTCCGGCAGCAGCGCCATTGGTGTCTCCGACGGCGGCGCCATTGGTGTCTCCGGCGGCGGCACCATTGGTGTCTCCGGCGGCGGCGCCATTGGTGTCTCCGGCGGAGGCGGTATTCGTGTCTCCGGCACCGGCACGGGCATTGGAGCTTAATGCACCCGGGTGTACGCCGACCGGCACCTCGCCAGCAAGCGCCCCCTCCGTCAGTTGCACGCCCGCCGTTGGCGGTGCCTCGACATTAGCCGAGCTCGACGGCATCACGGTAACTAAGCCTCTCGGCCGATGACTTCATCTCCTTGCCTTTGACTGGGCATCCCTGACGCCCTATACATGTTTTTCCAGGGCACCGCTGACATTCCTTGCACTCTTCTGCACTTCGTGGGCGCCGAGTTGGTCGATGTCGCCAAGGGCAGAATCGTTCAATCGGGCAACCCCATGTTCCACGGTAATCCGATGCCAACCACAATGTATAGGGTTGAAGTGGTCCGGGTGCTGCCAGGCTGCAACGAGCTATTACCTCTGATTCGACCCGCTGGGGCCGACGAAGAAGATGAGATGACCCTCGGCACCTGCGTAAACTGGCCCCTTCTATGGCCGAAGAGCCAGATTCGTTTGGGGGCGGGGGACACCACCCCACAGACAAGACCGCCAGTCGTGCCGGCGCCAAGCCATGGCAAGAACGCCGCAACGCTACCGGACCTGCCGGACATCCCTATGGCACAGGATCCGGACAGCCCTATGGCACAGGATCCGGACGGCGACGACAACGACGACGGTACATTTACCAAAGTTGATAAGTACTTTGCCGAACATGGGTACGCTGACGAGTTCTGCGGGCCTCTTTCTCAAGAACCCAACCAAGACCACCGCGATCTAGCTGGTACGGCGGAGAAATCCAATTGCAACAAGTGTCGTCTGGCGTTCAGTTCTCAGGACACGCCTCCAGCTCCCGCCTTCACCGAGGCTCAGATAGCTGAGGCACGAAATATTATCAGCCCCAACACGCTGAAGAAGGCGGTCTGTGAGCAGAACTCGGTCCCATTACAGGAGATCAAGAAGAAGGGCCGGAAACGAAAGACTAACAAGGGCGCCGGTGCGAGCCAGCCGGCACCAAGTTCGATCCGTGCTCAGGACGGGCCACCTTCACCTAAGGATATCTCGAGGAGGGTGCATGTGGCGGGTAGGGCGATGCTACCGCCAAATATGCTGAATGCTGCAACCGGTGCTATGCGGAGTCTGCACGACAGTGTTCTGATTTTGGAGAAGCGGCGTCTCAGAGAGAAGGATGTGGCATACCCGGTTTTCGTGGCCAAGGTGCCAGAGAGCAAGGGCTTTGTGGATGGCGACATCGGGGGTATGATCGTCCTGCGGTTTGATGACATCTTTGCTATGTTTAACCTTCATCCGTTGCACTACACCTTCGTTTGGCTGTTTTCGCTGAGCATGCAGATGTGGATCATTAGAGACAATACCCCGGACATCGTGATAGTCGACCCCTTCTACATGCGTGCCAAGCACTTGAGCAACGCTGGGGACCGCCAAGTTGCGAGTTCACACCTCGAAGGCATCATTCTGGCAAACGCAGATAAGGATAACTTCCTTGTGCCTTACTTTCCCGAGTAAGTCATCCCTTAACCGCCCCGTAACATATGATTTCTTAGATTTCGATCGTTCTTTTTTTTCTAACATTCCGTGTTCTGTGCAGTGACACACATTGCACACTCATCCTCTTAAGCCCGAAATATTCCATGGCCACGTATTTCGACCCGAACCGTAACTCCATGATATACTACACAAATGTGAAGAAAGTTCTTGATGATGTTCTCCCCGGCTACGCCCAATCTGGAGGCACCTTCACCAGGCCAGTTCGTAAGTACGGCAAGCACATCTTCTCACACAATACGAAGTTCTGCTGCGTCAAGCAGCCGCCTGGCGGTCAGAAGGATGCCTACTACGCCCTCCATCACATGCGGGCGATCGTAAGGGACCATCATCACCTTCTGCTACCAGATAATCTCAAAGATTGGGCCGCGAGCTTGTCGGCAGTCCAGGACGCGGACCTCAGACAAGAATTCTTTCGCATCCAGTCGGAGTTTGCGGACATCATCCATCAAGATGTCCTTCATACCGCGGGGCAGTTCTTCCTCAGAATCAACCGTCCAACAGTGAGATAGATGAAACGCTACAAATGCAGGGTGACAACGACCGTGATTTCATGACCATCACGACAGACGGCGGCTTCACCCACGCTCCTGTCCGATGAGTTGAGTCGAAAGTAGTGATGTGTAGTTCTGAAACATTGATTGGCTCATGTTGTAATTAAACTTTAATGAATTCGGATGTCTCTTTGGTTTGGACGGTTGTTCAACTTAGATGTAATCGATGCTATTTATTAGTAGGACCATGAATCGTGCTATTAATGTCTTGCTTTTCTCTTCCGATCCTTTTGTTGCATACTTACACATTGCTTATGTATTGTCTGTTGTTTGGCTTGTGCATAGAGATGCCGTCGTATGTCGTGTACAAGGGTAAGGTTCCCGGAGTCTACGATGACTGGGAGGAGTGCCGGAGACAGGTTCACCGTTTCAGCGGTAACAGTTACAAAGGGTACACCACTAGGGCGGAGGCCGAATCTAGATACGCCCGCTATCTAGCGGGAGAGAGGAGGGAGCGTTGGAGGAACCGGATGAAGACCAGTTTGATCGCGATGATGCTCATCGTGATGACCACAGCTCTCTTCTATGTGATGGTAGTTTAGATGATCGATATCGACTTGTAATGTGAAGGCAAACTCGATACTCGCGGTCTTGAGACTTGTAATGTTTTATCTTTGTCCGGTCTTTTGAATCCGGAGACTAATATGATGAATTGTATTCGGAGACTAATCTTCTATTGTATTTGATGAATCTGATGTTGCTGTGTGCTGCTGTCTATATTCTATGCAATAATATATTTTGTAACCTGTGCAAAAATCAGAAAAGCAAAAAAAATAAAACCTAATATTCATACTAATGGCGCACCACACAAGACACTAATGGCGCACTGTGATCATCACACTAATGGCGCATTAGCTGCTGGTGCGCCATTAGAATGACAAAGCACATTTGTACATATGGCCCCTGGGAGGCATTCTAATGGCGCACTGCAGGCTATACTAATGGCGCACTATGCGGTGCGCCATTAGAACACCAGATACTAATGGCGCACCAGTAGTGCGCCATTAGAATTTAATTCTAATGGCGTGATGCCAGTGGCGCACCAGTAGTGCGCCATTAGAAGGCAAATTCGGTGCGCCACTAGCATGCCTTTTCCTAGTAGTGCATGTGTCAACTTATCTTTCAATACCGTGAAGGCTTCTTCGTGTGAGGTACCCCAAACAAAAGGCACATCCTTCTTTGTAAGCTCATTGAGAGGTGCAACAATGGTGCTGAAATCTCCCACAAAATGCCTATAGAATCCAACGAGGCCAAGAAAACTCATCACTTTGTGTGACTGTTTTGGGCTGCGGCCAACTCTTAATAGCTTCAACCTTTGCTTTATCAACTTCAATTCCCTGTGGAGTAAAAACATAGCCAAGAAAAGATACTCGGTCGGTGCAAAAGGTGCACTTCCCAAGTGATGAGGACATGGCTACCACAGTTACACCCATATCCCATGCTGTTTTACCTCTTGGAACAATTGCTAGAGCTCAGATACACCAATTAAATTATCAGGTACTTTCGTTTCTTGGTAATGTTTCTAATGTTCATGAGAATATGATGCAACCTAACTTAGATACATTTGTGTTGCTCGCAATTGAAGGGCCTAGCATGGAAAAGAAGGATGAACATTGGAGCATGGTCAAGCACGGAGATGAAGGTGCGTGCAAAGAGAACAAGAACAAAGGTTCAAGTGGATATTTCCGAACTTTGAAGCCACCATGATGACATACAAGAAGATGGACGAAATATACAAGACGACCTTTCATAAATTTCAACCATAGCTTATTATTGGTGTTGCTGATGAGGACATCAATACCATTGTTACACCCACAGCCCCTACTGCTACATATACTAGACCAATTACTAGAGCTCGCGCACGCCAATTAAATTATCAGGTACTTTCGTTTCTTGCTAATGATTCTAATGTTCATGAGAATATGATGCTGCCCAAATTGGACACATTTGTTTTGCTTACAAATGAAGGGCCTAGCATGGATAAGAGGGAAGAACACTGGAGCAAGACCAAGCATGGAGATGATGGCATGCGCAAGGGGAACAAGAACGGAGTTACAAGTGATGATTTCAGGACTTTGAAGCCACCATAATGAGTGCATGAAGCCTTGGACGAAATATACAAGATGCCACTTCATAAATTTCATCCAGCGGCTATTCTAGGTGCTGCGTCACCTTATTATTGGGCCAGGCCCATGTAATTTCGAAATACATAAGTATATGTTGTTTTTAGAGTCCGTATGTGTGGGGAAATAAGAGATAGGGTTGGTTTCGGACCCCTTCCCCAAGGGACACGAAATTCCCCCCTCTTACTCCATATATACAGCCCTTAGGGCGTCGTTTAGACTTTGGGTTTTGTTTAGATTAAAAGTTCACCATAGCTGCAACTTCGCGTACTTTGTGTGTGTTCAATGACCAGACCAAGACGTCACAGAACCCCCCATTTGTTAATAAAGCTTTCCTCTTTTATTCGAAATATCCAGATTGCAATCTTAGTTTCTTGCTTGTTCTTCATTTGCTTGTAGGAAATAGACCTTCGTGGTCAGGTTGATTGTGCTCCAGCGTGGTCAATAACCTCTCGGGGTTGGTTTACCGATTGCTAAGGCGTGACGTCCTCGCACGTTCGTAGTTGGATCGTCAAAGTCGACTTCCACCAAAACTATAGCCACCATCTCATCGAAAGACGGGACACCTTTACCTCTATCAAGTGGTATCAGATTTCCAGGTTGCTTGGTGAGACTTTACAGTTTTATGTAGTTTAGATCGAGTTTGTCTTCATACTACAGTCCACGAAAAAGCCAAAAAAATTAGGGTTAGTTCATCATATCCGAAACAATCTGAACTTTGCATAATCTTTTGAGTGTTTTGCATTGTTGAATTTGCGGTTGCATTGTCGTGTCTATTTTCTGGTCTTAGTGTCTAGTCCTTTAGAGTTTTGAGTTCTGTTCACAAGTTGTCACGCCGCCGCCGCACCATCGTCATCACCGCTACCATATACCACCATCGTTATCACCGCCTCCATATACCACCATCATCATCACCGCTGGCATATACCACATATTCACCACCATCACGATAATCCGAGTCCACCTCCATCAGAGATTCACCACCAGTCCGTGTTCCACCGCCCTACATATATCCGCCACAAGTCCGAGTTTCCACCAAATTCATCTCCGCCACGAGTCGTAGTCCGAGTCTAGTATTTGTTCCTTTGTTTTCGATTTCCAGATCACGCCATACTCTGAGACGTGACCAACTCGGACTCCCCAACATCAGTGCCACCCGTATAAGAAAAATAGTTCCAGTTTCATAAAAAAAGAGGAAAAAAGTGCAAAAAAGAGGGGAAGAAAGGTCTGGAAAATTCTGGCTAGGCAGTTTTTAGACCATTTGTAGACTTTTTCAAAAAAAATTGTTGCGGAGCAAAAAGAAAGAGAAAAAAAGTGCGAAAAAAGTGAAAAAAATAAAAAAAATCAAAGTGTGCTCCTCCCTTGATTACGTGCCGCGCCGTGATTTTGTTAGTGTTCTAGGCTCGAAGCTCTAGCATGGTCTAGCCTAGGACCAGCACAGTACCATCGTTGAGCATTTATTAACTTTGCATCTCTGAATTGAGTATTGCTGACCCTTTTTGCTACCATATCATAAGCCTCCCAGCTCCACATATATCTACGTCGTGCGTTTAACTCTCCCTAGCCATCGCTCTATCCAACCTTTGAGAGTTTTGACTATAATGGTTGCCAATCACCACCTGCTGGTGGATAAGAACTGGTAAGAATTTGAGATTCGCTTGACGAATTTGTGACACATCGCCACTTTCCAGTAGTCTGTAGGATCATATTCTTGTGTGTTTCTATTGCTGCTAACCATGGCAGGACCACAAGCAGATGCGATTGACTGGGAGAACATGACAAACAAGGAGTTGCATGATAAATTTCAGCAAATGACGAGTGGCCAGGTGGGAGATGTGCTAAACAGATTCGAAGAGGCTATGGAGAAGATAGATGCCATGGAGAAGTCGTTCGAGACAAAGCTGGATAAAAAGTTTAATAAATTGCTCAAGTGTCTTCCCCAACCACCATCGGCTGCACCTATCGCACCTCTACAATGACAACAACAACGCCCCCTTCCGAATCCGTTTGGATGAGCGAAACATGTTCCTCTTGAGGATGGCCAAACTTCTGGTGTTGTTGTACCTATTGTTGATGCTTCTTTGGATCCTGCTCCTGCTGTTGCTGGTGCCGAGGAGGATGACAATTATGCGGACGATTACGAGGATGAGGTTGATCAAAATCAGAACTACGTGCAACCACCAGCACCTGGTCGTCCACAGGAATATAATCTCAATGGTAGGGCCGCACTACCACCTCAGGTACGATCTTATGACCATATTCCTAAACTAAAATTGAATATTCCATCGTTTGAGGGTAGATACATTCCTGATGTATATCTTACTTGGGAGTTAGAAACTAAATAATGTTTCACATGCTTACATTATCCTAAGGAGAGATCATGAGGACATGACTACCTTGGATACGACCAAAAATATTGCATACATGTATATTTTTTAGGTGATTTCTAATGCAAACTATGCAATAATTTATTTATGTCATCCAGGACAAAAATACTTCACAAACTTTTGTGTCATGTCTAATTGCAGGTGTATGGGACATTCATACAATTTACACATGAAGATAAGAGGAAAAGATATGTTTATGTGCTGTTCAAAAAGCCTCTCACATCACTTTTGGGCCAAGAGAAGATAGAGTCCAGGTCTCTAACGTTCTGGATCCAGATTCGGACTGCGCAAACATACCCGACTCAAAATGGCAAGAACTCTTTCATACTGACTCCAAATTGGGTGATTCTTTTTTTGTTGGAAAGTAGATTTTGTGCTCTTTCGAACCCAATTGGAATCACTTTGAAATCTGTCGAAGAGTAGAGTAATCGATGAAACAATCTGACGCTGTAATAGAATCCGAGTAAAACTACAAGTCCAAAGGTGTTGCATCACCTCCACTTGGGCCCATGAGACTTGTACGACCTAGGGTTAGTTTTAGCCTGCCTTGGGACATCCTCCCACCTCCCAGGCCGCCACCCCTTGCTCCTATATAAGAAGATCCATCTAGTAGTTTTTTCCTTGGGATTTATTTAGTTAAAAGTTAGCCATTGTAACTTTGTGTACTTCGTTTGTGTCCAACGACCAGACCAAGACCACTCTCGGATCCCCACCTTTATCAATTCTTCATCTATATTCGCAATATTCAGATTGCTTTATCATATTCTTTCTTTTTCTTTGATTGCTTGTAGGAATAGATCTTCATGGTCAGGTTGATCGTGCTCTGGCATGGTCAATAACCTCTCGAAGTTGGTTTAGCGATTGCTAAGGCGCAACGTCGTGCATGTTTGTAGTCGGATCATCAAAGTCGACTCCACCAAATCGATAGTTATCATCCCATCGAAAGATCGGGCCCCTCGCCTCTATCAAGTGGTATCAGTTTTCAGGTTGCTCGGTGAGATTTTCCAGTTTTCCCTAGATTAGATTTATTTTCTTACCTATTGTCCAAGAAAAAGCCACAAAGAAAAGTTAGATCTAATCATCCTTTGTCCAAGCCAGTCTGAGCATTTGCTATTTTCTTTTCATTGTTTGCATTATTGAATTATCGGTTGCATCATCGTGTCTAGTTCGTTTAGAGTTTCGAGTTCTGTTCACAGTAGTCATGCTGCCGCTGCATCGTTATCCCTTCGCTATCCACCACCCATCCATCAATTGTCATCACGTCTTACCCATCGTTCATGGTCATAATCATAGTTGAGGTCGTCCACATCTTTGCTTTATCCAATCTGCATCTTATCTATTTTGTTTTGGAAAGAGGGAGAAAAAAAGACAGAGAAAAAAAAGAAAGAAAAAAGTAAAAAGAAGTCAGAGCAAAAAAAGGAGAGAAAGAAAAAGAAAAAAAAGTGTGAGAAAAAAAGAGAAAAAAATTCGGATCTATCTAGAATCAATCTCGTATCTGAATTCGGATTGGAATCTGTTTTGGCTCAGTGAGTACTCAAACTAAAGCTAGCCATGAGACGCATCTAAATAGTTGCAGAAGCTAGTTCAATATTTGACACCTCAAAATCAGCTTCTTAATAGGTCTTTTCGCCCTCCGAAGTTCGTGCCCACAACTTGTTCCGGTTTTAGAATTTTTTTGACACCTCATATCAACTTGGAATTGAGTGTTTCTTTTTGCGTTTGAAAACTTGAGTCAGTGTCATTCTTGAGAACAATTACCCAGAAAATTGGCACAATTTTCTGGAGGAAAGTTGGAGAGGAAGTTGTTGGTATATCCTTCTTGGCAGTTGTTTCATATGATTATCTTTACTGCTATTGTGATCTTCACTTTTATCTTGCTGTCGAGAGCTGCTTCATATCCTTTATTGATGCTAGTTGTGCTATGCCGTGACCTCATTAGTGCTCTAGGCTCGCGTCTCTAGTCTGGGCTAGCCTAGGACCAGCACAGTACCGTCGTTGAGCGTTTATTCAACATTGCATCTCTGAATTTATTATTGCTAATCTTTTTCCACAAAATATTTAAGCCTTCCAAGCTCCACATATTTCTAAACCGTGTATATGTACGTTCCCTGGCAATTGCTTTACTCAATCTTCGGAGTTATTTGACACCACTGGTTGCCTATCACCACCTACTGCAAGGTAAGAATTTGTAAGATATTGATATTTGCTACATGTGAGCATTTACCACCACATCCTAGTAGTTCATAGGAACATTATTCTCGGATTTTGTTTCTTTTTTTTACTAACTATGGCAGGTTTCGGAGTTGTTAATTCTTGCGCTTCATCGATCGTGGGAGATTTGCCACCACCTAAGAAAATACAACAACCGTCACAAAAGGAGCAACAACATCAGAATGCACATAATCAGGCTAATGTTTTCATGCCACCATTTATTGGTCGTTTTAGGCCTGATTTATATATTGAATGGGAGTACGAAATAAATGCTATATTTGCTTCCCATAATTCTGATGAGCGTGGAAAATTTCAAGCTGCAATTAGTACTTTCAGAAGCTTTGCTATAGTTTGGTGGAGTGAATATTGTCGGTTAAACCCTGATTTTATACCTACTACTTGGGATGATTTAAACTTGTCATGAGAGATAGATTCCTTGATGTTTATTACACTCTTGGCATGATTAAAAAATTACAACATCTAAAACAAGGCATTGACAAGGTAACAAAATATTATGATGATTTACAAACTGCATTGTTGCACTCATTTTTAGAAGAAAGTGAAGAAAATTTTATGGATAGATTTTGGGGAGGATTAAACCGTGATATTCAAGAGATACTAATTCATGAAGAGTGTTATCCTATGGACCATTTGTTTCCTCTTGCTTGCAAAGCTGAAAAGGAAATAAAATGGCGTGTTGCCCACACGGAGAACAAGCGCACAGTGCACATTCCAAGTGTTGATAAAGATGATTCTTCAACTACTAGGCGTACTATGACAACCACATCCGTTGTTGCGAGGACTACATAATCTCCACCATGTTACACATCACCACTGAGAGTGCCTACATCAAATGAGTTGATCATAAGACATAATGACAAAGGTACAGATTTTCCACTTCCACATGAGAATGATGCATGCCTAGTTAACTTGAATACACCATGTGTTGAGTTACGTATTTTAGAGAATTATGTTACTGTCATGAATGTGTCATGTAATCAAACAACTAAAATACCAACAATTTTGAGTGCACCCATTGAATTAACTGTTGATGCAAAAGAACCAATGTTTAATCATTTTGATATGACCTGTAATCTTGGTGCTGATTCTGTGACCAATGACTTATTGCATGTTTGCTTATTTAAGAATGTTGTAGCATGTAAATTTGATGCAAGTAAGGTTTATTCACCAACGTTAGGATGGTTTAATGATGAACATAGTCAACCTTTTGAAATGAATAAGAGCTTTGCTTATATGTGCAAACTGAGTTGCAATATTTTCATGCCTTCTAATTCTTGTGATAATATTTCGGCTTTAGATTTTATGAACTATGAAGATTACTCATGTATACATATACAACATGTACACCTTATCTCTTTTGTTAGCCGTATTTCAGATTAAGCAACACCGAGGACAGCTTTGTTTTCAAGAAGGGGAGGATGATGAGGACATGACTACCTTGGATACGTCCAAAAGTATTGCATAGATGTATATTTTTTAGGTGATTTCTAATGAAAACTATGCAATAATTTATTTATGTCATCCAGGAAAAAAATACTTCACAAACTTTTGTGTCATGTCTAATTGCAGGTGTATGGGACATTCGTACAATCCACACATGAAGATAAGAGGAAAAGATATGTTTATGTGATGTTCAAAAAGTCCTCTGACGTCACTTTTGGGCCAAGAGAAGATAGAGTCCAAGTCTCTGACGTTCTGGACTCAGATTCGGACTGCACATACATACCTGACTCAAAACGCCAAGAACTCTTTCATACTGACTCCAACTTGGGTGATTCTTTTTTTGTTGAGAATTAGATTTCGTGCTCTTTCCAACCCAACTAGAATCACCATAAATTTTGCCCGAGCGTTGAGTTATCGACGAAACAATATGACGCTGCAGCAGAATCTGAGTCAAACTACAAGTCCAAAGGTGTTGCATCACCTCCACTTGGGCCCATGAGCCTTGTATGACCTAGGGTTAGTTTTAGGCTGCCTTGGGACGTCCTCCCACCTTGTTGGCCGCCACCCCTTGCTCCTATATAAGTAGACCCATCTAATAGCTTTTTCCTTGAGATTTGTTTAGTTAAAAGTTAGCCATTGCAACTTTGTATACTTCGTTTATGTCCAACGACCAGACCAAGACCGCTCTCGGATCCCCACCTTTATCAATACTTCATCTATATTCGCAATATTCAGATTGCTTTATCATATTCTTGCTTGTTCTTCGATTGTTTGCAGGAATAGACCTTCATGGTCCGGTTGATCATGCTCCCGCGTGGTCAATAACCTCTCAGAGTTGGTTTAGCGATTGCTAAGGCACAACGTCGTGCACATTTGTAGTCGGATCGTCAAAGTCGACTCCACCAAATCGATATTATCATCTCATCTAAAGATCATGCCCCTCGCCTCTATCAAGTGACGTGTTGCTGCTCTTGTTTGTGAATTCACTAGTTTTCCTTCTGTTTGGTGGTCTGAACATTGTAGATTATATCCTATTCCAACTACTTGGGCTGCTTTGAAAACTCCTATGCATACTCGTTGGGTTCCACCATATTATCAATGTGAATTGCTTCAAAAATTGCAGCGTTTAAGACAAGGAAAAAATTCCGTAGAAGAATATTATCAGGAATTACAAACTGGCATGATTAGATGTGGTATTGTTGAGGATAATGAAGCTATGCTTGCACATTTTATGGGTGGATTCAATAAAGAAATTCAAACCATTCTAGAGTATAAGGAGTATAATAATATCACTCGTTTATTACATCTTACTTGTAAAGCTGAACGTGAAGTGCATGATCGACACGCATTGGCGCGAACTAATTTTTCTGTAGGTCGATCTTCAGCATGGACACCACGTACATCCTCTACTCCCACACGAACTACTACATCACCACTGACTTCAGCCGCCAATTCCAAACGAGATACAAGAAAGCAGGCACCACCACCACCATCTGCTAGGAGTACACCTTCCAGTCCCGTACAGAGCTCTTCTTCATCCATGGCATCAACAGGGCAAACACATGATATTATTTGTCGTTGTTGCAAGGGTGGAGGTCATTATGCGAGAGAATGCCCATCTAAGCGTGTGATGATTGCTACTGAGGATGGTGGGTATGAGTCCGCTAGTGACTATGATGAGGAGACTTTGGCTCTTATTACAAGTGAAGAACATGGTGGAGATGGTTCTGATCATGAGACACAATACATGGCTCCTGAAGACGCTGACAGGTATGAATGTTTGCTCAACGTGTTTTGAGTGTGCAGGTCACACAAGCTGAGCAAAATCAGAGGCATAATTTGTTCCATACAAAGGGAGTTGTGAAGGAACATTCTGTGCGCGTCATCATAGATGGAGGGAGCTGCAACAACTTGGCTAGCATAGAGATGGTGGAGAAGCTATCTCTCACCACAAGAACACATCCACATCCTTACTACATCCAATGGTTCAACAACAGCTGCAAGGTTAAGGTAATACGAACTGTTCGTGTGCATTTTAGTATCTCTACAATGCTGATTATGTTGATTGTGATGTGGTACCTATGAAAGCATGTTCCTTACTACTTGGTAGACCATGGCAATTTGATAAAAAAATTGTACACCATGGTAGAAACAATCAGTATACTCTAGTTCACAAGGATAAAAATATTACTTTGCTTCCTATGACTCCTGATTCTATTTTGAAAGATGATATTAATAGACGTAATAAAGCAAAACAGGAGAAAAATAAGAGTGAAAGTCAGATTGTAGCAAAAGAATTTGAGCAACAAATGATGCCTAATAATAAACCATCTAGTGTAGCTTCTGAAATTAAAATTGAAAAGTGCATGTTGACTTGCCACCAAATCTGATATTGATGATCTAGATTTCAGCAAATCTGTTTGCTATGCTTTCATGTGCAAAGAGGCATTATTTTCTTTCGAGGATGTACCTTCCTCTTTGCCTCCTGCTGTCACTAACATTTTGCAGGAGTTCGCTGATGTCTTTCCACAAGACATGCCACTGGGATTACCACTCATTCGAGGGATTGAGCATCAGATTGACTTAATTCCCGGTGCTTCACCGCCATACCATACCAATCCAGAGGAGACGAAGGAGATTACGCGTCAAGTACAGGAGCTGCTCGACAAAGGTTATATATGCGAATCTCTTAGTCCTTGTGTTGTTCCTATCATACTAGTGCTAAAAAAGGATGGTACATCGCGTATGTGTGTTGATTGTAGTGGCATTAATAATATTACTATTCATCATCGTCATCCTATTCCTAGGCTAGATGATATGCTTGATGAATTGAGTGGCTCTACAATATTCTCTAAAGATGATTTGCGTAGTGCCTATGATGCGGAGCATCCTACGGACATCACCATGTCAAAAATCCATTTGGCAAGTGACACATGCGATATCTACTTCGCATACACAAAGGTGAATCGTCTCCTTTACACGTGCTCACTTGACCCCTTCAAGGATGGTATATTACTTGACACTTCTCCTGTGTGCATGCATAGGCATTGTCGGAACATCACGGATGTCGACGAGGAGTGCGAGCGCAAGTGTATGTCTACACCATCCGCGAGGGAAGCATGGAAGAGAAGATGGAAGAAAGGATAAGAGGAAGACGGAGCGGCTGTTGGAGCCAAGCTGGACGTCCAGACCGCCGTCCGGATCATCCGGGCTCAACCGGATCATCCGGACCCCACCCTAGATCGTCCGGGTAACTACGCCGAATACACCCGTAGGCTTCCACCCCGGATCATCCGGACCCCACCCTAGATCATCCGGGCTTAGCCGGATCATCCGGACCATCGACGCCCGGATCATCTGGGACCCCGTCCGGATCATCTGGCCTTGCCTGTGCGCATGACTTGGCCGAGGCTCGTGTACCCATTCGCCCCTCACTTACGCCTTTGCCCCTTGGGCTATAAATAGACCTCCTCCACCCCCTTTCTAGGGTTAGCACAGGTTTACCTCATTTGAGATAGAGCTTTGCTCATCCATATGGATCTACTCCTCGTGAGAGACCGCGGCCTCTTCGGAGAAGATCCATCTTGGATTCAAGACCCCCTCGTGGGAAGATCTGTCTAGGATACCATCAAGACCTCCTCTTGGAGATGAACTTTACCTTGTATCTTTTTCTTTGTTGTTCATGTACCTTGTGGATCTTGTGTGTTTGATTGTCTAGTGGATGTGTGATTGGACTTGTTCTTGAGTGTTTCCCTTTGTGATTTCTTTCCGTTCTCCCCCGTGTTCTTCGTGTTCCTCGTAAGGATCCACTCCAATCGTGAAAGATTGGCCTCTAGGGTTCTACCCGACATCATCTTGGATCAGAGCCAGGTTGATCACAAATTTGGAGCCCCTACCCCTCTTTTTCTAGCATAATTTTGTTGTGTTCTTCCCCAATTTCGGAAATCTCCACCAAAAATATCCCCAATTTTTTTTGTGATTTGTTGGTTTTGATGATGCTTTGTTGATTTTGATCCATGGATTTGCTTGGATTCAAGTGGATCTAGCATTTCCCCAAGTTTGCCCACCTTCCATCCACGAAATCCATCAAATTGTTTCCCCGAAATCATCCAATTTCCGCCCAAAATTTCGTCCCCGAGAGGAAATCCCGAACAGTTTGACCTTCCCGAATCATCCGGACCTTCTCCCGGATTAGCTGGACCCTCTCCCAGACGTCCGGATAACCCACCCACCGGAATACCCGTACCAGATTTGATGAACCCGGATCATCCGAACATAGCCCGGATGAGCTGGACCTCCTCCCAGATGTCCGGTTAACCCTGACACTTACTTGGGTGAAATCTTGTTTCGGCCATAACTAATTCATCCGAAGTCCATTTTTTACGGTCTTTAGCTCGTTTTGAAGCTATTGACATCCCCTATCCCACAAGAATACCACCACCATCATTTGACTACATCATATTTTCTGAAATTTGGCAAGTTTGCCTAGGCCCTCTACAATATCATCCGCATTACCACCACCGACTTCCGCAACCTAACCCCTTTTTTCACCATAGCATTAGTGGTTGCTTGAGTACTGATTCGAGTCTCCTAAGGTGTTTCAGCTAGTTAGGGATGGTTACTTCTTCATCAACCACCACCATTTCCGCATAGACGTGCCCACCATACACTTACACAACCCCAACTTAACCCAATTTTGTTTGAGCTTGTTTGAGTTGTGTTTTGTGTCTCCTAAGGTGTTTCGGCTACTAAGGGATGGCAACTTCTTCGACACGTGTATAGCCCATCATTCTACTTCCGCATTGCCAAGTGCAAACCACCACCGCTCTCTGCTACCACCATTTCACTTTTGTCCTTGAGATTTTGAGTTGTGGTTTTTCCATTTCCTAAGGTGTTTCGGCTAATTAGGAACGATTCTACATCAAGAACACCACCTCTCATCATCGCCAAGGACGGTAACCTCGACGACACCATTGTACATTCCCCTTGCAATTGCATTGATAACCCCTAGCCCATTTTGCGTCACTTGCCTATCGAGACTAGCCATTTGAGTATTGCCGGCAACGTTACCTGTGCACATTAGTGATCCGTACCTTCCATTGCATACATACCATATCATATTGGTATCATCATATCATCTCTTGTGTCACAAGATTGTTCCCGCATATACAGAATTGCTATCTTGGTTTGTGCATTGTGCAAAAGTGGCCATACAAAAAAAGAAAGAGAATGAACTTTTAAGGAAAAGAAAGATAGAGCAAAGAAGCTTGTAAGAAAGTGTCATAGCATCATATCACATTGCACTTAAGATTGTCATATCCGATCATCTTGGATCATCTTGAGAAGAACACCGGGAACCATACATACATAGCATACTTGGGATAGAAGTTGCTACATTTTGCATCTTATAGGTTGTTCACAAGTGTTGTATCCGCCTATTGAGCAATCATGCTAGCGTCCCTCTTGAGTTGTGCAACACGAGCTTTTTCCGTGGATTCCACATTTTGTGCTCATTCCTTGGTTGCACGACCCCATTTATCTTTCCGTGTGTGTGTTTCCATGTACCATTCATTGTTATTGGTCCACTTGTTTCACATGCGAATTTGTGAATCTCTTTCAACATTATTGACTCTTGCTAACATTTTGCATTAAATTTTTGTGCCAGTATCCTCACCGAGCTCCACCATAAGCTTTACTTGATAGGTGTGAGTGAACAAGTCGAGTACCACTTCCATTATTCTTTCACTTCACATTGAGTGAAACGGGATACATCCTCAACTTTGGGAAAAGGTAACTTGGTATTGTTTATCTCATTTCCTACTCACCTCTACTCGAGTCTTGTGATGGATAGGCAAGGCATTTCACCTTCGGTCTACAACAACGATGAGTTCGATGCCATGAAAAACAAATCCGACGCCAAGATGCAAGCTCAAATGGAGGAGATCAAAGCCCTCATCAAGTCCTACAAGCGATCTTCCTCATCTTCGAGAAGACGCTCAAGAGCACATCCTTCCGGGCTACCATCTCCGGCAAGATCACATCAGCATCGACACCATCACCAACAAGAACATGAAAGTCAAGAGATCAACACCAACAACCACTCGATGACTACACCATATCCCTTGGCATGTTCGCCAAGCGACTTCAAGGCATCTTCGCCTACGGACATACGACATCTTCGCCAACAAGCACCCCAAGACTACGCTCAAGAGAAGCTCCTCAAGCTCAAGTCCGCGACTTCCACGAGCTACTATGACCTCGACACCGACCCCTAGATTCCTTTCTATGGACTCAAAACTCGAGGAGTATCTCGAGTGGGAGCGCCTAATGGACGACTACCTCAAGCTACATCAAGTTCCTCCCGAGGATCAAGTGAAGTGCGCCAGAAGAAACTTCCACGACTAGGCCTCGACTTGGTGGCTTCACACACCTTCAGAGAGCTACAACATGAGTTGGTCCAAGACAAAGAGAGCTTTGCAGCGAGAGTTCGTGCCTCCAACCTACACGAAACAACTTCGACGCCAATTGAAGAACACCATCCAAGGATCCAAGTCCATCGACAAGTACTTCAAGGAGATGAAGATTGCCTTGCGTCGACCGGCATGGACGAGCCCATTTCGATGAAGTTCCACTTCATGATGGGATTGAACAACGACATCTCCAAGACTATCTTCCTCGAGAACTACAAGTCCCTCGACGACTACTACATTGGTGCTCTCTAGGCGGAACAAGAACTAATGAAGGCCAAGGCTTCTCCACCCCAAGCACACTTCGTGGCGACCAAGCTCTACGGCAAACATGAGGCTAGTACCACCACGATGTCCAAGCCCGATGAGCTCCAAGACGATGCTCCTATGTTTGACTTCACCGCCATCCCTCTTTGTGGCATTGATGATGCCGAGTCTACCACGACTCTTTGTCAAGATGGTGCGGCGATGAGTACGGCTATGGAGACCCTCAAGGAACAAGCTTTGGAGGCAAGTGACAAGGTGGCGAGCAAGGATGATGCTTCCATGTTAGGAGGCGAGAGTGATGATGTGCCATCTTCGGCCTTCATCCACGACGACGGTGACGAGATGATCGAGCATGGGAGTTTCCCTTCAGTCATGGAGGAGAGCAATGATGTGCAATCTCCGGCCTTCATCCACGGCGAAGATGATGAGATGGTTGAGCATGGGATTCTCCCTTCGACCACGGTGACGTATGATGACCTGAGTGACTTTTGCCACCATATTGAGAGCGAGAGTGACTTCACCACTAGCCCCATCTATGATGAGTTGCCACAATTCCCATGTGAGGAGAGCCACAACCCCCACCACTTGAGTGAGATGAGTGACTCCACCATATGTGAGATTGAGTGCACCTACTTTGAGGGAGTGAGCGAACCACCACATAGAGAGAGTGTGATAGTTGATAGGTCTTGTGAGTCCATTCATAATTCTAACAACTTGACCTCTACCTCTATTGTGTCTTCTCATTTGGTGATAGGTCCCATTTATTATGACGCGCCGATACTCGACGACTTCGTCCTCCCTTTGGAGAAGACGATGGCCATGGTGGAATATGATGCATCCCCACATGGTTCCATCAAGATGAAGATGACCACCATTTGGTCTTTCCCACCTCACCTACACCACTTGAGTGGAATGACAAAGGTAACAAAGGTGACGGTGATGCGCTAGTCCCACTAGTGGACATTCTTGACATTGCCCTCTTGCATGATGTTGATCCACCTATTTCCATTATTCATGCTAGTGTGACTTCCTCATGTGATGATTTCTTGCCCATTTTATGATGAGTATGATGATTCTCATGTGGAGTCTATTTGTTGTGATGCCATGTTACATAGGATTTCTTGTGACAATTCCCTTGGTCACATCATGTTTGATAATCCGCTTGACTTGTCATATGCTATACATGAGATCAACCATATGTCTTATTTGCAATCTCTTCATAGTGATTATGCATATGCCATTAAAATAAACCCAATTTGCACATATGGCATAGATGACAAGCCCATGATTATTGGCATTTGTTTCTTTTGTGATGATATTGACATGCTCCCTTTGCATCATTTATCTCATATGCCATCCCATGCCCACCTAGATTCGGATATGCATTGTTTTGGATGCTGTCCATTTTCTCCATATGATGTTTCCAATGTTGTTCATGAGGAGACCCCCATAGTTTCCTCATACATGTTAGGAGATTTTGATCCATCCCATCCTTTGCATGATCCCAATAATTGTGTGCACAATATGCTCCCCATGCATGAACATGATATTGATGTTCCATATATTTGTATGCTCAATTTGTGTCCCCATCGTGTCATACATAACAACTATTTTTTCATGATGGATGACATGTTCTTATACCATGCATCAAATTTCTTTGAGCGATGCTTATCTTGTGCTAACTCACACATGCACATACACATCATGATGGATGATGTGTACATTTACCACACACACAATTTCTTTGGTTTGTGTCTCTTTTGTGTAGGTACCCAAGAATACTTGTCAACCTCGCAATCCCACATACTAGTTGACAAAACAAGCTCTAGAGAGCAATGATGACCCGGGATCCCATGGATTGTATTTCCCACCACTATCTTCGCGCCAAAACGAGCTCTAGAGAGAAATGATGACCTGGGATCCCATGGATTGTATTTCCCATCGCTCTCTTCGCGCCAAAACATCGCGCATTTCTTATACATGGCCCTCACTTGGCTATGGGTTATTGTCCATTATATATCCTTTACCCATCTTGCCATGTTCACTTTGCATGATATGCTTATTCCTATGCCTTTGCCATGCATTTGTGACCCATTTTTTGAATTACACATGATGATTGATTCTCATACTTGTATGTGTATTTGCAAGCTTGGTGGAGATATTGCTTGTTATTGCCATGTTTGCTTTGTGCTACATTCCTATGATGATACTATGATCTTGCTTTGTGTTCGTGCTTGCGGTATGTCATGTGCATTGTCTATATCTACTATTTGCTCACATGACATGATTGCTATGGTTTACCCTAGTGTGTTGCATCTTCGCTCCACTAGTTTGCACAACTTGATCTCCATGCTTGTTCATGTTGCATCACCCATGATTCGTACTTGCTCATTTCATGCGGTTGATGACGACCATTTCCATGCTTTGCACGTGATTGTTCTTGCTTCTTGTCATACATATACATGTGTTGCCTCTGTCATGCTAGATGATTTGACATGTATTGAGTGCAACAATGCTTATAGTCTTTCTCATGAGATTGCCCCCATAGCATTCTCGCATATGTTTGGAGATTTTGACATATTCCTTGTGAAGCATGCTTGTCTTCCTTGTTTGCACCATATGCATCGTGCCACAAGCGTAAAGATTGTTGCATCATATTATTCATGAACTTGTGCTTCTAATGGTTATGTGCAAGAGAAGAGAACCATCATGACGGATGATGTGTTTATCTACCATGCGCATACGTTCTTTCTTTTGTTGTGTGCATGTGTAGGATACTTGGACTTTGTGTCGACTTCCACTTCACGTGAGTTGACCATTCGAGCTCTTGAGAGCGAGCCTCATACATTCTACCACGACTCGCTTCTACACCACATTTGCTTCCACTTCGGCATTGTGAAGAATGCACAAGGTCATGCCTTCAAGGTGGCATCTTTCTTGAGCTTGGATATTGTGGATCATACTTCATGTGTTGCTTGCACCATTTGCACGCATGTTCGACATATTGCTTTCACCCATGATTGCCACATTTCCAAGCTTCATGACATATATACCTTGTGTGTTGCATCCAATTCTTGGACTACTTGCTAATATCATATGGTTGGTTCCACCAATATCATTTCTTCACATATGCCATGTCCCTTTGCTTATCACATGATTCACTTGATTGCCTCACACATGATGAACAATTTCCCTTTCTATTGTGTTGAGTGCCACACTATATTCACTACACCCTATGCACCTTATGCTTGGATTGTCTTGCACTTCACCCATGTGTTTAGACACTTCATTTTATTTGGTGTTGTGAATGATTCTTATGCCTACCACAAACCTATCATTGAGAAATTTGTGAATGCTTCCTATGACCTTGAGGTAGATGCTTGCTACATCTTGAGCTTGCGTTGGTTTTCCTCGAAGAGGAGAGGGTGATGCAGCAAAGTGTAGCATAAGTATTTCCCTCAGTTTTGAGAACCAAGGTATCAATCCAGTAGGAGGCTCCTCAAAAGTCCCACGCACCTACACAAACAAACTAAGAACTCGCAACCAACGCAATAAATGGGTTGTCAATCCCTTCACGGCCACTTGCAAAAGTGAGATCTGATAAAGATAGTAAGATAAGATAAATATATTATTGGTATTTTATAATATAGATGCAAATAAAGGTAGATTGAAAGCAAATATGATAAGAGATAGACCCGGGGGCCATAGGTTTCACTAGTGGCTTCTCTCAAGATAGCATAAGTATTACAGGTGGGTGAACAAATTAATGTCGAGCAATTGATAGAAAAGAGCATAGTTATGAGATTATCTAGGCATGATCATGTATATAGGCATCACGTCCATAACAAGTAGACCGATTCCTGCCTGCATCTACTACTATTACTCCACACATCGACCGACTCCTGCCTGCATCTAGAGTATTAAGTTCAGAAGAACAGAGTAATGCATTAAGCAAGATGACATGATGTAGAGGGATAAACTCATGCAATATGATAGAAACCCCATCTTGTTATCCTACATGGCAACAATACAATACGTGCCTTGCAACCCTTTCTGTCACTGGGTAAGGACACCGCAAGATTGAACCCAAAGCTAAGCACTTCTTCCATGGCAAGAAAAACCAATCTAGTAGGCCAAACCAAACTGATAATTCGAAGAGACTTGCAAAGATAACTAAATCATATATAAAAGAATTCAGAGAAGATTCAAATATTATTCATAGATAAACTTGATCATAAACCCACAATTCATTGGATATCGACAAACACACCGCAAAAAGAGTTTACATCGATTAGATCTCCACAAGAGAGGGGGAGAACATTGTATTGAGATCCAAAAAGAGAGAAGAAGCCATCTAGCTAATAATTATGGACCCGTAGGTCTGTGGTAAACTACTCACAACTCATCGGAGGGGCAAGGATGTTGATGTAGAGGCCCTCCATGGTTGATTCCCCCTCCGCCAGTGTGTCGGCGAAGGCTCCAAGATGAGATCTCGCGGATACAGAAGGTTATGGCGGTGGAAATTATGTTTCGTGGTGCTCCCGGATGTTTTGGGGTTACGTAGGTATATATAGGAGGAAGAAGTACGTCGGTGGCTGCCCGAGGGGCCCACGAGACAGGGGGGCATGCCCTATAGGGGGGGCGCGGCCCCCTATCTAGTGGCGCCCTCGGAAGCTTCTTGACTTGCACTCCAAGCTCTCCGGATCACGTTCGTTCCAAAAATCACGCTCCCGAAGGTTTCATTCCGTTTGGACTCCATTTGATATTCCTTTTCTTCGAAATACTGAAATAGGCAAAAAAACAGCAATATGGGCTGGGCCTCCGGTTAGTAGGTTAGTCCCAAAAATGATATAAATCTGTAAAATAAAGCCCATAAACATCCAAGAGGGGTAATATAATAGCATGGAACAATCAAAAATTATAGATATGTTGGAGACGTATCAAGCATCCCCAAGCTTAATTCCTACTCGTCCTCAAGTAGGTAAATGATAAAAAGAGAATTTTTGATGTGGAATGCTACCTAGCATAATTCATAATGTAATTTTCTTTATTGTGGCATGAATGTTCAGATTCAAATGAATACAAAATAAAAGTTCATATTGACATAAGAAATAGTAACACTTCAAGCATACTAATCAAAAGTAATCATGTCTTCTCAAAATAACATGGCAAAAGAAAGTTCATCCCTACAAAATCATATAGTTAGGCTATGCTTCATTTTCGTCACACAAAGATGTTCCCAACTTCTATACCCCCGATGACAAGCCAAGCAATTGTTTCATACTTAAATAATCTCAAACTTTTTCAACCTTCACGCAATACATGAGCGTGAGCCATGGATATAGCACTATGGGTGGAATACAATATGATGATGGGTATTGTGTGGAGAAGACAAAAAAAAGAGAAAGTCTCACATTGACGAGGATAATCAACGGGCTATGGAGATGCCCAATAATTGATGTCAACATGAGGAGTAGGGATTGCCATGCAACGGATGCACTAGAGCTATAAATGAATGTTCAACAAAAGAAAACTAGTGGGTGTGCATCCAACTTGCTTGCTCACGAAGACCTAGGGCATTTGAGGAAGCCCATCGTAGGAATATACAAACCAAGTTCTATAATGAAAAGTTCCCACTAGTATGAAAAAGACAACTTATGAGACTCACTATATGAAAAACATGGTGCTACTTTGAAGCACAATATATGAGACTCACTACATGAAGAACAAGGTGCTACTTTCAAGCACAAGTGTGGAAAAAGAGATAGTAACATTGTCCTTTTTATTTATTTATTCTTTTTTTTCTTTTTTTCTTTTTTTTCTTTTTTGGGGGCCTTTTTTTGGCCTTTCTTTTTTTACTTTTTTTTGGCAATGTTCTAATAAAGATGATCATCACACTTCTATTGATTACAACATAAGGATTACAACTCGAAACTAGAACAAGATATGACTCTATATGAATGCCTCCGGCGGTGTACCGGGATGGTGCAATGAATCAAGAGTGACATGCCTGAAAAATAATGCGTGGTGGCTTTGCCACAAATACGATGTCAACTACATGATCATGCAATGGCAATATGACAAAAGTAAAGTATGTCATGAAGATGATGAACGGAATGGTGGAAAGTTGCATGGCAATATATCTCGGAATGGCTATGGAAATGCCATAATAGGTAGGTATGGTGGTTGTTTTGAGGAAGATATAGGGAGGTTTATGTTTTATAGAGCCTATCATATCACGGGGTTTGAATCTACGGGTGAAGTTTTCACCAACTCTCAAGGTGAGAAAGGGCAATGCACGGTACCGAAGAGGCTAGCAAAGGTGGAAAGGTAAAAGTGCGTATAATCCATGGACTCAACATTAGTCAAAAGAACTCATATACTTATTGCAAAAATTTAGAAGTCATCAAAAATCAAGTACTACGCGCATGCTCCTAGGGGGATAGATTGGTAGGAAAAGACCATCGCTCGTCCCGGACCGCCACTCATAAGGATGCACAAGCCAGGTACACTTCATGTTTCAAATTTGTTAACAACTTTAACCATACGTGCATGCTACAGGACTTGCTAACTTCAACACAAGCATTCTTTGAATGCATAATCACCCAACTAGCATGACTTTAATATCACTACCTCCATATCTCAAAACAATTATCAAGTATCAAGTTGATCATAGCATCCAATTCACTTCCTATGATAGTTTTTATTATACCCAACTTGGATGCTCATCATTCTAGGGCCAACTTTATGATAATAACAAACACCATGCTGTTCTATAAGACTCTCAAAATAATGTAAGTGAAGCATGAGAGACTAGCAATTTCTTCAAAATTAAGACACCACCGTGCTCTAAAAGATATAAGTGAAGCACTAGATCAAAAACTATCAAGCTCAAAAGATATAAGTGAAGCACATAGAGTATTCTAGCAAATTCTAATCAAATAGGCTTCTCTCAAAAGGTGTGTACAGCAAGGATTATTGTTGTAAACTAAAAAGCAAAGACTAATATAATACACGACGCTCGAATCAAAACACATATCATGTAGCGAATAAAAATATAGCTCCAAGTAAAGTTACCAATGAACGAAGACGAAAGAGGGGGTGCCTTCGCGGGGCATCCCCAAGCTTAGGCTTTTGGATATTCTTGAATTTCTTGGGGTGCCATAAGAATCCCCAATATTAGGCTCTTGCCACCCTTTATTCCATAGTCCATAAAAGCTTTACCCAAAACTTGAAAACTTCGCAACACAAAACTCAACAGGAAATCTTATAAGCTCCGTTAGTGAAAGAAAACAAAACCACCACATAAGTTACTGCAATGAACTCATTCTTTATTTAATTTGGTGTTAAACCTACTGTATTCCAACTTCTTTATGGTTCATAGACTGAATTACTAGCCATAGATGCATTGAAATAAGCAAACAACACACGAAAAATAGAATCTGTCAAAAACAGAACAGTCTGTAGAAATCTGTAACTAACGCAAACTTATGGAACACTAAAAATCCTACCAAAATAGGAAGTCCTGGAAATTTTGTTTATTGAACAGAAGCAAAAAGAATCAACACAAAAGAACGTTTCTGTGATTTCAAAAAATTATATTCGTGCGCGCAAAGTTTCTGTTTTTCAGCAGAATCAAATCAACTATCATCGTAGGTTATCCTATAGGTTCTACTTGGCACAAACACTAATTAAAAGATACAAACACATCTAAACAGAAGGTAGATGCAAGATTTATTACTAAACAGGAGCAAAAACAAAAAAAATAAAGAAAAATTGGGTTGCCTCCCAACTAGCGCTATCGTTTAACGCCCCTAGCTAGGCATAAAAAGCAAAGATAGATCTAACGAGTGCCATCTTTGGCACTAAATTCATAAGTAGCACGCATGATAGATTCATAAGGTAATTTGACTTTCTTTCTTGAAAAGTGCTCCATGCCTTTATTTAAGGGAAATTGGAATCTAATGTTTCCTTCCTTCATATCAATAATCGCACCAATCGTTCTAAGGAAAGATCTACCAAGAATAATAGGGCAAGAAAGATTGCAATCTATATCAAGATCGATAAAATCTACGGGCACCAAATTTATATTTGCAACAATAAGAACATCATTGATCCATCCCATAGGTTTTTTAATGGTGGAATCTGCAAGGTGCAAATTTAAAGAGCAATCATCAAGATCATGGAAACCTAGAATATCACATAAAGTTTTCGGAATCGTGGAAACACTAGCACCCAAATCACACAAAGAAAAACATTCATAATCTTTAATTCTAATCTTTATAGTAGGTTCCCGCTCATCATTAAGTTTTCTAGGTATAGAAACTTCCAAATTAAGTTTTTCATCATAAGATTGCATCAAGGCATCAACAATATGTTTGGTAAAAGCTTTGTTTTGACTATAAGCATGAGGAGAATTAACAATGGATTGCAACAAGGAAATACAACATTTTAAAGAGCAATTATGATAATCAAATTCCTTGAAATCCGAGATAGAAGGTTCAATATTATTGGAAGTTGAGGTTTCTCCAATCTCACTTTTACCAAATTTAGCATTAAGATCTAAAGATTCTGAATTTTTGGGACGCCTTCTAGGCAAAGTTGATTCATCATCATTCCCATAATCATCAAAATTCATATTGCAAAACATAGATCTAATCGGAGACGTATCAATAACTTTAAGATCCTCATCATTATTTTCACGTAATTTTTCTGGTTTAGCGACCATCTTATTGACTAAGGTGGCTTCCTTGTCAGAAATTTTGGCTATAGCATTTTCAAGCCGGGTAATTTGAGCGTTAACACCATATAATTCTTTATTCATATCATCAAGCTCTTTGTTCATAAACCCCAAAAAACTTTTTTGTTCCTTAAGCTCTTTTCTAAAGAAATTATTATGCTCAAATTGAAAATTCATAAAGCTTCTAATATTAGATTCAATCTCATCCATCCTTCTAAGGAGGTGGTCAGGACCCTTAGGCGCAGCCATAAGGTCAAACAAGCAAACAAGCACACAAAAGAAGGCAAGCAAAAAGAGAGGAGGAGATTGGGAAAGAGAGGGCGAATAAAACGGCAAGGGTGAAGTGGGGGAGAGGAAAACGAGAGGCAAATGGCAAATAATGTAAATGCGAGGGAGATGGGTTTGTGATGGGTAATTGGTATGTCCTCACTTGAGCGAAGACCTCCCCGGCAACGGCGCCAGAAATCCTTCTTGCTACGTATTGAGCTTGTGTTGGTTTTCCTCGAAGAGGAAAGGGTGATGCATCAAAGTGTAGCATAAGTATTTCCCTCAGTTTTGAGAACCAAGGTATCAATCCAGTAGGACGCTCCTCAAAAGTCCCATGCACCTACACAAACAAACTGAGAACTCGCAACCAACGCAATAAAGGGGTTGTCAATCCCTTCACGGCCACTTGCGAAAGTGAGATATGATAAAGATAGTAAGATAAGATAAATATATTATTGGTATTTTATAATATAGATGCAAAAAGTAAAGATGCAAATAAAGGTAGATTGAAAGCAAATATGATAAGAGATAGACCCGGGGGCCATAGGTTTCACTAGTGGCTTCTCTCAAGATAGCATAAGTATTATGGTGGGTGAACAAATTACTACTGTCGAGCAATTGATAGAAAAGTGCATAGTTATGAGATTATCTAGGCACGATCATGTATATAGACATCACGTCCATAACAAGTAGACCGACTCCTGCCTGCATCTACTACTATTACTCCACACATCGACTGACTTTTGCCTGCATCTAGAGTATTAAGTTCATAAGAACAGAGTAACGCATTAAGCAAGATGACATGATGCAGAGGGATAAACTCATGCAATATGATATAAACCCCATCTTGTTATCCTCCATGGCAACAATACAATACGTGCCTTGCAACCCTTTCTGTCACTGGGTAAGGACACCGCAAAGATTGAACCCAAAGCTAAGAACTTATCCCATGGCAAGAAAAACCAATCTAGTAGGCCAAACCAAACTGATAATTCGAAGAGACTTGCAAAGATAACTCAATCATACATAAAAGAATTCAGAGAAGATTCAAATATTATTCATAGATAAATTTGATCATAAACCCACAATTCATCTGATCTCGACAAACACACCACAAAAAGAGTTTACGTAGAATAGATCTCCACAAGAGAGGGGGAGAACATTGTATTGAGATCCAAAAAGAGAGAAGAAGCCATCTAGCCAATAACTACGGACTCGTAGGTCTGTGGTAAACTACTCACAACTCATCGGAGGGGCAAGGATGTTGATGTAGAGGCCCTCCATGGTTGATTCCCCCTCCGGCAGAGTGCCGACGAAGGCTCCAAGATGAGATCTCGTGGATACAAAAGGTTACGGCGGAGGAAATTGTGTTTCGTGGTGCCCCTGGATGTTTTTGGGGTACGTAGGTATATATAGGAGGAAGAAGTACGTCGGTGGCCGCCCGAGGGGCCCACGAGACAGGGGGGCGCGCCCTACAGGGGGGCGCGGCCCCCTATCTCGTGGGGCCCTTGGAAGCTTCTTGACTTGCACCCCAAGCTCTCCGGATCACGTTCGTTCCAAAAATCACGCTCCCGAAGGTTTCATTCCGTTTGGACTCCGTTTGATATTCCTTTTCTTTGAAATACTGAAATAGGCAAAAAAAACAGCAATATGGGCTGGGCCTCCGGTTACTAGGTTAGTCCCAAAAATGATATAAATGTGTAAAATAAAGCCCATAAACATCCAAAAGGGCTAATATAATTGCATGGAACAATAAAAAATTATAGATATGTTGGAGACGTATCAAGCATCCCCAAGCTTAATTCCTACTCGTCCTCGAGTAGGTAAATGATAAAAAGAGAATTTTTGATGTGGAATGCTACCTAGCATAATTCATAATGTAATTTTCTTTATTGTGGCATGAATGTTCAGATCAAAATGAATACAAAATAAAAGTTCATATTGACATAAGAAATAGTAACACTTCAAGCATACTAATCAAAGTAATCATGTCTTCTCAAAATAACATGCCAAAAGAAAGTTCATCCCTACAAAATCATATAGTTAGGCTATGCTTCATTTTCGTCACACAAAGATGTTCCCAACTTCTATACCCCCGATGACAAGCCAAGCAATTGTTTCATACTTAAATAATCTCAAACTTTTTCAACCTTCACGCAATACATGAGCGTGCCATGGATATAGCACTATGGGTGGAATAGAATATGATGATGGGTATTGTAAGGAGAGGACAAAAAAAGAGAAAGTCTCACATTGACGAGGATAATCAACGGGCTATGGAGATGCCCATCAATTGATGTCAACATGAGGAGTAGGGATTGCCATGCAACGGATGCACTAGAGCTATAAATGAATGCTCAACAAAAGAAAACTAGTGGGTGTGCATCCAACTTGCTTGCTCACAAGACCTAGGGCATTTGAGGAAGCCCATCGTAGGAATATACAAGACAAGTATATCCAGAAGCTTCTTAACGTGCACTCCAAGCTCTCCAGATCACGTTCGTTCCAAAAATCACGCTCCCGAAGGTTTCATTCCTTTTGGACTCCGTTTGATATTCCTTTCTTCAAAATACTGAAATAGGCAAAAAAAAACAGCAATATGGGTTGGGCCTCCGGTTAGTAGGTTAGTCCCAAAAATTATATAAATGTGTAAAATAAAGCCCATAAACATCCAAAAGGGGTAATATAATAGCATGGAACAATAAAAAATTATAGATACGTTAGAGACGTATCAATGCTTATTCTCTTGTCACACATATTTGCATCTCTACTTCACATTTACATGCTTGTTTCCATGATGTCCTTGATTGTGCTCAATTTATGTGCTTACATGCCATGTCACAATCCTTTGTCACACCATATGCTATGTTTGATGACGACACTTGTTTGGTGAATCACCACTTGAATGCTTGGTTTTGCACTAACGCTAACCACATTTGTTTTTCCAAGTGTTTTTTGTCCTTGCTCATTTGAAGGAATCCCAAGACGGTGCAACATTGGAGAGTGCCCATTGCGAGCTTGAAGATGACAAGTACTTGGTGAACGTCCACTTCTTCACAGCGAAGCCATCTCTTTCCCATGGATGATGTGGAGCATCCTACGGACATCACCATGTCAAGAATCCGTTTGGCAAGTGACACATGCGACATCTACTTCGCATACACAAAGGTGAATCATCTCCTTTACACGTTCTCACTTGACCCCTTCGAGGATGGTATACTGCTTGACACTTCTCCCGTGTACATGCATAGGCATTGTCGGAACTTCATAGATGTCAATGAGGAGTGCGAGCGCAAGTGTACATCTACACCATCCGCAAGGGAAGCATGGAAGAGAAGACAGAAGAAAGGAGAAGAAGAAGATGGAGCGGCTGCTGGAGCCAAGTCGGACGTCCGGACCGCCGTCTGGATCATCCGGGATCAATCGGATCATCTGGACCCCACCCCGGATCGTCCGGGTAACTGCGCCGAAGACACCCGTAGGCTTCCACCGAAGCAGGATTATCCGGGACTCCGTCCGGATCATCCGGACCCCGACGCCCGAATCACCCGGGACCCCGTACAGATCATCCGGCCTTGCATGCGCGCATGACTTGGCGAGGCCCGTGTACCCATTCGCCCCTTGGGCTATAAATAGATCTCCTCCACCTCCTTTCTAGGGTTAGCACAGGTTTAGCTCATTTGAGATAGAGCTTTGCTCATCCATACGAATCTAGTCCTCGTGAGAGACTGCGGCCTCTTCGGAGAAGATCCTTCTTGGATTCAAGACCCCCCTCATGGGAAGATCTGTCTAGGATACCATCAAGACCTCCTCTTGGAGATGAACTTTACCTTGTATCTTTCTCTTTGTTGTTCATGTACCTTGTAGATATTGTGTGTTTGATTGTCTAGTGGATGTGTGATTGGACTTGTTCTTGAGTGTTTCCCCTTGTGATTTGTCCAGGCTCTCCCCCGTGTTCTTCGTGTTCCTCGTAGGGATCCACTCTAATCGTGAAAGATCGGCCTCTAGGGTTCTACCCTACATTAGGATACCATCAAATTTGTATGAAATTGGGACATGAATGAAAAACAACATTTAAAACTAAGTCTGGATTATATGGGTGGTTAGTCATGCCTTTTGGGTTAACTAATGCACCTAGTACTTTAATGAGATTAATGAATGAAGTTTTACGTGCCTTCATTGGACGATTTGTGGTAGTCTATTTTGATGATATACTGATTTATAGCAGATCTTTGGAGGAACATTTGGAACATTTACAAGCTGTTTTTATTGCTTTACGTGATGCACATTTGTTTGATAACCTTGGTAAGTGCACCTTTTGCACTGATCGAGTATCTTTTCTTGGCTATGTTGTTACTCCATAGGGAATTGAAGTTGATAAAGCCAAGATTGAAGCAATTGAGAGTTGGCCGCGGCCCAAAACAGTCACACAAGTGAGGAGTTTTCTTGGCCTCGCTGGATTCTATAGGCGTTTTGTGAGAGATTTCAGCACCATTGCTCCACCTCTCAATGATCTTACAAAGAAGGATGTGCCTTTTGTTTGGCATACCACACAGGAAGAAGCCTTGACGGTATTGAAAGATAAGTTGACACATGCTCCTTTACTCCAACTTCCGGATTTTAATAAGACTTTTGAGCTTGAATGTGATGCTAGTGGAATTGGATTAGGAGGTGTGTTATTATAAGATGGCAAACCAGTTGCATACTTTTCTAAAAAATTAAATGGGCATAGTCTAAACTACTCTACTTATGATAAGGACTTTAGAAACATGGCAACATTATTTATGGCCCAAAGAATTTGTTATACATTCTGATCATGAATCTTTGAAACATATTAAAAGTCAAGCAAAACTGAACCGTAGACATGCTAAGTGGGTTGAATTCATTGAGACTTTCCCTTATGTCATTAGACACAGGAAGGGTAAAGAAAATGTTATTGCTGATGCATTGTCTCGTCGTTATACTCTGCTTTCACAACTTGACCTTAAAATATTTGGTTTGGAGACCATCAAAGATCAATATGTGCATGATGCAGAATTTTAAGATGTATTGCAGAATTGTAAAGAAGGGAGAACATGGAACAATTTTGTCGTTAACGATGGATTTGTGTTTTGTGCTAACAAGCTATGCATTCCAGCTAGCTCCGTTCATCTTTTGCTGTTGCAGGAGGTGCATGGAGGAGGATTAATGGGACACTTTGGCATGAAGAAGACAGAGGATATACTTGCTACACATTTCTTTGGCCAAAGATGAGACGGGATGTTGAGCGTTTTGTTGCTCGTTGCACTACATGTCAAAAAGCTAAGTCAAGAATCAATCCTCACGGTTTATATATGCATTTTCCTGTACCTAGGGTTCCTTGGGAGGATATATATGTGGACTTTGTTTTAGGTTTACCTCGATCAAAGAAGGGGAGGGATAGCATATTTTTTGTCATGGATAGATTCTCGAAAATGGCGCACTTTATACCATCTCATAAAAGCGATGATGTTGTTAATGTTGCTGATTTGTTCTTTCGTGAAATTATTCACTTGCATGGTGTGCCAAATACTATTGTTTTAGATCGTGATACTATATTTCTTAGCCACTTTTGGAGATATTTATGGGCTAAGTTGGGGACTAAACTGATTTTTAGTACTACCTGTAGCCCCCAAACTGATGGACAAACTGAAGTAGCCAATAGAACATTGTCTACTATGCTTAGGGCTGATTTGAAGAATAATAAGAAAATGTGGGAAGAATACTTTCCTCATATTGAATTTGCTTATAATCGTTCATTGCATTCTACTACTAAGATGTACCCTTTTGAAATTGTGTATGGTTTTCTACCTCGTGCACCTATTGATTTGTTGCCTCTTCCATCTTCGGAGAAGGTTAATTTAGATGCTAAACAACGTGCTGAATTGATCTTTAAAATGCATGAGTTAACTAAGGAAAACATTGAGCGTATGAATGCTAAATATAAACTTGCTGGAGATAAGGGTAGAAAACATGTTGTTGCACCTAGAGATCTTGTTTGGTTACAATTGTGTAAGGTTAGGTTTCGTAATTTGCGCAAAACAAAGCTAAGGCCACGTGCTGATGGTCCTTCTAAGGTGAAAGATCGTGGATGTCGCCTAGAGGGGGGGGGGGGTGAATAGGCACTTTAAAATAATTACGGTTTAGGCTTGAACAAATGCGGAATAAACCTAGTGGTTAATTTATCAAGCACAAAACCTAAAACAACTAGGCTCACCTATGTGCACCAACAACTTATGCTAAGCAATATAAGCAACTATGT
>NC_041383.1:349649680-349792257 GCF_002162155.2 Triticum dicoccoides | reverse complement strand
GGTTAATTTGTCAAGCACAAAACCTAAAACAACTAGGCTCACCTATGTGCACCAACAACTTATGCTAAGCAATATAAGCAACTATGTGATAGCAAGATATATGACAAAGAACAATATGGCTATCACAAAGTAAAGTGCATAAGTAAAGGGCTCGGGTAAGAGATAACCGAGGCACGCGGAGACGATGATGTATCCCGAAGTTCACACCCTTGCGGATGCTAATCTCCGTTTGGAGCGGTGTGGAGGCACAATGCTCCCTAAGAAGCCACTATGGCCACCGTAATCTCCTCACGCCCTCGCACAATGCAAGCTGCCGTGATTCCACTAAGGGACCCTTGAGGGCGGTCACCGAACCCGTACAAATGGCAACCCTTGGGGGCGGTCACCGAACCCGTACACTTTGGCAACCCTTGGGGGCGGTCACCGGTACCCGTCAAATTGCTCGGGGCGATCTCCACAACCTAATTGGAGACCCCAACGCTTTCCCAGTGCTTTACACCACAATGATTGAGCTCCGAACACCACCAACCGTCTAGGGCCCCCAAGCACCCAAGATGAACAAGCTCAAGGGCACCAAGCACCTAAGAGTAATAAGCTTCTCAACTTGTAACTTCCACGTATCACGTGGAGAACTCAAACCGATGCACCAAATGCAATGGCAAGGGCACACGGAGTGCCCAAGTCCTTCTCTCCCAAATCCCACCAAAGCAACTAATGCTAGGGAGGAAAATGAGAGGAAGAACAAGAAGGAGAACACCAAGAACTCCAAGAACTAGATCCAAGGGGTTCCCCTCCCATAGAGGAGAAAGTGATTGGTGGAAATGTGGATCTAGATCTCCTCTCTCTTTTCCCTCAAAAACTAGCAAGAATCCATGGAGGGATTGAGAGTTAGCAAGCTCAAAGAAGGTCAACAATGGGGGCAAAAACGAGCTCAAGAGATAGGGAACCATTGGGGAAGAAGACCCCCTTAAATAGGTCCCCATAAATCTGCCCGTTATGTGCAGAAACCTGTAGGACCGGTACAACCGGTGCACGAACCGGTACAACCGGCCAAAGCAGAGGAAAAACCAACCTGGGAAAAGCTCTAAGCGGTACAACAGCCTGGGGAATCGGTAGTACCGGTTAAACCGGTTAAACCGATCAACAACCGCCCAAGAACCGCTCCAAAACAGAAACTAGTCCGGTGGTAGAGCGGTACATGGCCGGTACAACCTCCAGACCGATTCTGGAGTGGTACAACCGCTCCAAACACCGGTTGTACCGGTCAACCGGTACAACCTCTCTACGGGGCGGTACAACCTCTCTATGTAAAACAAGCAATATCAAAACAACCACAACTTTCGCATACGAGCTCCGAATTCGATGAAACCAAGTTTGTTGGAAAGCTAGCAACAAGGGCTAACACAATCTTGATAGAAATATCAATTAGAAGCAAATGAGAAAAGGCCCATAAGAAAAAGGTGACAACCCTTCCTTGGATAAGATCGGTAAAACCTCCAACACCGAAAACATCATAGAAGACGCATGCGAACTCCGTTTTCGATGAACTCAAGATTGTCATCAAGATGACCATAAGCTCTAAGACTCACAACCAAACAAGAACAAAGAAACATGATTCAAGGATGCAATGGTTTGAGCTCTCTACTAACGATACGATCAAGCTACCAACTTGAGAGCCCCCCTTGATAGTACGGCAAACGATCCTATAACCCGGACTCCCAACTACCACCACGAGACCGGTAAAATAGAAAACCTATCAAGGGAAAACCTTTGCCTTGCACATGGTCCACTTGAGCTAGATGAAGACGATCTTGACTCCCTCAAGTTGGACCACCTTTCTTGATTGCGTTGGCTCGATGAAGACTAGATGATTGCTCCCCCATAGTCCACTATGGGTGAGCGACTCCTCGGCACATCTTCACAAGTCCATTGACACCACAATGGATGGCAAGATTCAAACTTGATTGCTCCCCCATACTCCATTATGGGTGAGCCACTCTTCGTGTTGCTCCACTTGAACTTGCACACAGCAAACTTGATGACGATCACCACTTGATGTCATCCTCCATGGGTTGTATGGGATCTTCCTCTTGACGCAAGACCATGGAAACATACCTAACCCCACAAAGAACTCTCACGCAGACCATGGGTTAGTACACAAAGCATAATGGACAATGCTTACCATACCATGGGAACACTTGGTCCCTCTCGGTACAACTTGTGCGCTTTGTGTGTTGATCAACTTGAATCACTCTCTGTACTTAGGCTAGATCAACCTTGAATCTTTCCAACTCTCTTCATTTGGATGATGTCTTGAAGGTAAACATGAATGATCACATAATCTTCTTCTTCAAGACATGCTTGCAATAAGCTCAACACTCACATGACCAATCTTTGGATAATTCCTTAATAGCACCTTGGTCAACTCATAAACTCCTTGAAACCAACACATGGACTTCAAGAAAAGCCTATGGACAAAACCTTCAAATATAACTCAAGGCAACCATTAGTCCATAGAGATTGTCATCAATTACCAAAACCAAACATGGGGGCATCACATGTTCTTTCAATCTCCCCCATTTTGGTAATTGATGACAATCACTTTCAAGAGAGTTTATATAAGGAATTATGCATCACCATGCAATACAACAACCAATAGTGCATGCAAATGAGATGCAAATGCTAAGGAACAAAACCAAAGCAAGAGGAGACAACTCTCTAAACTTCTCCACACAACTCTCTAAAACTTCTCCCCCATTGGCATCGATTGCCAAAATGGGCTAAAAGCTTAGAAGGCCAATATAAAATGTGTTCCTCCATAAATTGTGTATTTCTCAACAAGAAAGTGGAATGCAATACATATCCAACGGTAAATACTTGGAGGAAGACAAACTATATTGAGGCCCAAAGATTGCAAAAGGAAGATATGCCACAAAGACATAATCAAAGAGAGAAACACGCAATCAAGAAATCAAAAGATACCAATTGAAGCAAGCTATCAAAAGATACCAATTGAACCAACTAGGCCAATGATCCTACGAGCCACATGAATAAAGGATATTATGATAAGAGCGGAGCAGTGTTCTATAGAAACTAGAGAAGCTCCCCATGATTTGTGCACATCAAGAATTTTTGTATTTGGATACAAAGTGCACAAAATAGGATCATAGCTCCCCCAAAATCAATAGAAACACACATCCAGTGCAGGTGAGCATATAGGAAACAAAGCCTAGCGCTTGCAACAAGCACATGGTTGAGCAACATGTAAAAGAGGCAACTTAAGAATAGGCTCAACCAAAATGATGTGTCTGAGTCATGGCGAAGCACTTGAGAAGACTAAAATTAGGATGAGCATTAAGCATCAACATAGTCTTGAAAGAATGAGGCACACGGTGCAAGGCCTATCATTCCCACACACAATTGGCAAACGGGTTCACAAGCTTGCTAATAAGCAAAAGAGAACCTATGCTTGTGACAACCCGTGGTGAAGATAGACGAGGGGAGGCTCATCAAGACGAGGGATACCAATTAAGATGGTAAAAGCCTCGTAAAGATAAGCAAGAGGAAAATAATCTTTACCACACAAGAGTGCATCAAGATGCAATGAGATACGACACACACTCAAGGCAAAAGCTTTCACAGAGCCACCAAATAAATAACATAAGAAAGACAAGGTGGACGTGAAAGAAAGGATAACAACTAGAGATGTAATTTCTCTCAAGTGTATAATGTTCTAGGTAGACGGAATCATGATGATATAGATCTACAAAGAAGGATGTACACCCGACATAGTTACAACACAAAGGAATAAGATATCCAAAAGGAAGTCATGCATATACCAATAAGATATTTGCTTGGAAGCATAGCACATGGCTAGATATGGTCTTATTGTATATAAATGAATTCCTACCACACAACCATCAAAGACATCACAACTGGCAACATGAGATCATTGTTCGGATGCTTTGAGAAAGGAAACAAGTATCACAAGATATGAAATGGATATCAAGCCAAGATGCAACCTACAAAAGGTTGAATGCAAGAGGGGAAAGCATGAATAGATACTTGTTACCGAGATATCATTGGAAGGATGTAGTAGATACCAATTGAAGGTAGATAGTAGTTCATGGATCATCCTAGCTTGACTCTAGTATGCAGATGGTGACAACACCTTCCTTGTGAGTGAGCCGAGCATCCAATGCATCTCCAAATGTTCCTAGAAGAACAACACAAACTAAACGGTACCCAAACTCATCGGGACCAAATAGTTATAAATACCAATACATAGGACAAACTCCACATAAATATGTGCATATAGATATGAAAATGAATTTCATGCACATCTCATCCAAATTGAGACTAGGTGGAGTTTCCCGTATATATTGAGTCAAAGAAAGAAAGCATGCCAAATGAAATACATGAAGTAAACATGCATGATAAAGACTTTCAAAACCCGAAACCAAAAACAAAGAAATGCCAAGTGAAAAGGATACCAAATGGAGAAATCATCACTTGGAAGATATCCTTAAAGATACATCAAGGAATGAGATATCCATTGATACACACTAAACTAAAGATGTCAAACTCCCAAAGAGAGGATGGTTCCAAACAAACCAGGCTCTCAACAAAGTTTCATGATGGCACAAATTACCAAAAAGAAATGGCTTGCCTTCCACGAAAACACACTTGATAAGGATCACAAGAAGAGTGTTTTAAAGAAAATAGGATAGCTCCCCCACGAGTTGTGCATTATATAGGATTTGCATTTGAATAAAAAATGCACAAGGTGGGATCACCACTTTCACTATATCTAGAAAACACTAGACAAGAACAAAAAAAAACAAGATCCACAAGTGGTAGGGAAGACAATGGGAGTTGACACAAACCTTGGCAAGAGAAAAAGGCAAATAAACAAAAGCCAATGTAAAGATGATCAATTAAATTCTACCACACATAAGTGATTACCAATTGTCAAAAGACAAGAAGTATTTGGACATAATTCCCGGTGGTAGATAGCAAGGATATCCGACATCATCTTCACTCCAAACAAAAAGCAAATTGCAACTTGTAGAGCTAACATGCCACCTAGGAACAAGATAATTCACAATATCAATTCTAGGTGACAATATCTCAAATGTACACATTTTCTAGGCTTGTAATATGCACTTAGCATATTACTCCCCCATAATGTGATACCAATAAGAACTTAACAAGAGGCAATAAGAGGATCCAACACGAGATAATCAATGGAATTTTTAGAATTTGAATTTCTCATGAGAGATATACCACCTAGCGACTAGATAATCTTGTAATATCAATACTAGATGGTATTCCTCATGTACACACATTTATAGGATTGTGAGGTGCACAAAGCACATCACTCCCCCAAAATGGGATGTTCCATTGATCTCTCACACGAGCCAACTAGGATACAAACAGGAAGCAAAAAGGCTCAACACACGACGCACACGTACATGATGTGCAAACCAACACACACATACTTGATTGCTCAAGATAAGCAAGTTGGAAGCGCAACATATACAAACACATGCAAGGAACAAAACCAAAACATGCAAGGGGGCAAGTAACTTTCAAGGTAAACAATTTAAGTACAAGTTACCGCAAGGAGGCACATTGGATATAAGATAGAAACTTGATAATCCAATTGACTTGGCTTGAGACAAAGAGAATGATGAAGTCCCCTTAATTCTTCATAATGTAGCCAAGTCTCCAACGCCCTCCAACAACACCTATTGATCAAGTTTGAGATTGTTGGTCCCCAACCAAGTTGGGTCCTAAGAGGTTAGTCACAATAGGTTTGGCTACCCAAATGGTTCTTTGCTTGACACCACTTTGAGTACCAAGAAACTTGGCAAACACATTGCCAACCTTATCCTTACCAAGAGAATAGATATCATCAATAATAATTGGGTTGGATAAGTTACCACTAGTGCATGAATAAGCGACGTGACCTTTCTCACGACATAAGTAGCAACGTCTACTCTTCACTTTCTTCTCACTTGATTTCTCAATTTGAGAAGCATTAACTTGAGTCTTCTTGGGAAGAGGCCTTTCTTCAACTTGATGTTGAGCATGAGATTGAACTTGTGCCCTCTTCCCTTGTTGCTTGACACTAATGGCCTTCTTCTTCAATGGGCAAGATCTAACATGATGCCCTTCAACTTTGCACTTGAAGCAAACAATCTTGGCCCTTCTTCTTGTTCAACTTGGACTTCTTATTCTTGTTGGAGTTGAATCCAAGTCCACCTTTGTCATTGGGGGATTTTTGCACACTCAAGATATTGTTGAGTGTGGCCTTCCCTTCATGACACTTTTCCAAGTCTTTCTTCAAAGAAGTGACTTGGCCCTTGAGCTCTTTGATTTCCTCTACATGGTTAGTCTCAACACAAGTACTAGAGGAAGTATAAGCTTCATCGTTAGAGCAACAAGGCAAGGAAAGCAATTCATCACAAGATGTACCAACATTGTGAGTAGATGAATTACAAGGACTAGCACATGGCAATATACTATTTTGACTAGAAGTAGTACTAGTATCCACATGAGGCTCACTAGATGTTACCTTAGCAATCATGGCCTCATGAGCTATCTTTAGCACACTATCGGATACTAGAAGATCATCATGAGAGCTTGAGAGCTTTTCATGACTTTCTTCCAATTTCCCATAATTGCTAGATAGCACCTCAAGTTGAGCCCATAGCTCAACATTCTCCTTCAAAATGGATGCTTCACAAGTAATAGAATTAGTAGCACAAGCATCATCATTAACAACAAGAGGAGAAGGCAACTTGGCAAGCTCTTTTAAATAAGAAGCTTCAAGTTGGGCATGAGACTCGGTGAGTTTGATGAGCTCACCCTTGATGACCCTTGATCCATTTTTGAGGTGCTCAAAATCCTCAAGGAGTCTAGCATGAGAAACTTCAAGCTTACCATTTTTAGTTTTGAAATCGTTGGCCACCTCAAGAGCTCTATCATGAGATTCCCTCACTCTAGATAATTCTAGAGCAAAAGTCTCCTCAAGAGATTCGGAGGTGGTTTGTTCATGTTCAAGAGCTTGAGATAGCTCCGCGATCTCATTTGCGTAATCACGCCCATGAGCTTCCATTTTCTCAATGGTGACCTCATGCTCCTCGAGATGAGATTCCAACTCATCAATATATTTCTTGCCCTCAATGGCAATGGACATAATTTCCATGAAGTTGGAACGAGCAATTTTATTTTTATGAAGAGCTTTAAAAATCATCCCCCCCTTAGTTTTTAAGGAGGCGACATTATCATTCTCTTCATCATTATCCTCATCATCATTAGCATCAACATCATCATCAAGAGACATATTGGGGTACAAAGTAGGAGATACCTTTGATGCCTTAGCCATAAGGCAAAAAGCAATAGATGATGATGTAGGATCCCTTGAGGCACCATTAAACACCACATCTTGTTCCATGGAGTGTTCGGTTTCCTCTACATTGTTAGCACGATAATTCGAGGAAATAGATGCATTTTTATCATGGCAACAAGACATAGCAAGCATATCATCATGCGATTTAGTCAAGACATTTCTACATGATATGCAAGGACTATCAACACAAGCATGTGAAACATTTGGAGTGCTCGAAGTGTTAAAGCCCAAAGAAGGAGCATTGCAATAATATAGTGATGAAGGGTCATCCACAATAAGCATACTATCACCATTGCAATGACCAACACTACTCACCATGTCATTACCTTGTGGCAAACGACATGTAGGTGAAGTAGAAGAAGTTGAGAAGACTATACGACCGGAGGTGGAGGTGGAACAATCATCCCCACAAATATTGGACACACCATATTTATCTTGAAACTTTGTCCACAACTCATGAGCATCCCGGAACGGCATGAGTTGAAAAATAACTACATTGCTCAAAGCATCAAAAAGCACATTAGAAGCTTGAGCATTGAGATAAGAGTTTTTATCATCCTCTAAAGATAATCTTTGGGGATCCTTTGGAGGAGAAAAACCAATATCTACAATTCGCTCTAAATTTGGGTCCATGACCCTAAAGAGATTAAACATGCGAATTACCCAAACATCAAAATTTGTGCCATCGAAACTAGGAGTGTCAGAGAATTCTAATCCCCTAGTCGACATCTTTCCTCTCTAGGTGGTTAAGCCTAATAAAGAGAGACGAGGCTCTGATACCAATTGAAAGATCGTGGATGTCGCCTAGAGGGGGGGGTGAATAGGCGCTTTAAAATAATTACGGTTTAGGCTTGAACAAATGCGGAATAAACCTAGCAGTTAATTTGTCAAGCACAAAACCTAAAACAACTAGGCTCACCTATGTGCACCAACAACTTATGCTAAGCAATATAAGCAACTATGTGATAGCAAGATATATGACAAAGAACAATATGGATATCACAAAATAAAGTGCATAAGTAAAGGGCTCGGGTAAGAGATAACCGAGGCACGCAGAGACGATGATGTATCCCAAAGTTCACACCCTTGCGGATGCTAATCTCCGTTTGGAGCGGTGTGGAGGCACAATGCTCCCCAAGAAGCCACTAGGGCCACCGTAATCTCCTCACGCCCTCGCACAATGCAAGCTGCCGTGATTCCACTAAGGGACCCTTGAGGGCGGTCACCGAACCCGTACAAATGGCAACCCTTGGGGGCGGTCACCGAACCCGTACACTTTGGCAACCCTTGGGGGCGGTCACCGGTACCCGTCAAATTGCTCGGGGCGATCTCCACAACCTAATTGGAGACCCCGACGCTTGCACGGAGCTTTACACCACAATGATTGAGCTCCGAACACCACCAACCGTCTAGGGCGCCCAAGCACCCAAGATGAACAAGCTCAAGGGCACCAAGCACCTAAGAGTAATAAGCTTCTCAACTTGTAACTTCCACGTATCACGTGGAGAACTCAAACCGATGCACCAAATGCAATGGCAAGGGCACACGGAGTGCCCAAGTCCTTCTCTCCCAAATCCCACCAAAGCAACTAATGCTAGGGAGGAAAATGAGAGGAAGAACAAGAAGGAGAACACCAAGAACTCCAAGAACTAGATCCAAGGGGTTCCCCTCACATAGAGGAGAAAGTGATTGGTGGAAATGTGGATCTAGATCTCCTCTCTCTTTTCCCTCAAAAACTAGCAAGAATCCATGGAGGGATTGAGAGTTAGCAAGCTCAAAGAAGGTCAACAATGGGGGCAAAAACGAGCTCAAGAGATAGGGAACCATTGGGGAAGAAGACCCCCTTAAATAGGTCCCCACGAATCTGCCCGTTATGTGCAGAAACCTGTAGGACCGGTACAACCGGTGCACGAACCGGTACAACCGGCCAAAGCAGAGGAAAAACCAACCTGGGAAAAGCTCTAAGCGGTACAACAACCTGAGGAACCGGTAGTACCGGTTAAACCGGTTAAACCGGTCAACAACCGCCCAAGAACCGCTCCAAAACAAAAACTAGTCCGGTGGTAGAGCGGTACATGGCCAGTACAACCTCCGGACCGATTCTGGAGCGGTACAACCGCTCCAAACACCGGTTGTACCGGTCAACCGGTACAACCTCTCTACGGGGCGGTACAACCTCTCTATGTAAAACAGGCAATATCAAAATAGCCACAACTTTCGCATACGAGCTCCGAATTCGATGAAACCAAGTTTGTTGGAAAAAGTGCAAGCATAGCTTCATTATCCTCAACAATACCACATCTAATCATGCCAGTTTGTAATTCCATAATATTCTTCTACATAATTTTTTCCTTGTCTTAAACACTGCAATTTTTGAAGCAATTCACATTGATAATATGGTGGAACCCAACGAGTACGCATAGCCGTTTTCAAAGTAGCCCAAGTAGCTGTAATAGGATATAATCTACAATGTTCAGACCACCAAACAGAAGCGAAGCTAGTGAATTCACAAACAGCAGCAGCAACACGTCTCTCCTCAGGATATTGTAAGCATGCGAAACGTTGTTAGTTTCTAACTCCCAAGTAAGATATACATCAGGAATGTATCTACCCTCAAATGGTGGAATCTTCAATTTCAGTTTAGGAATATGGTCATAATCTCGTACCCGAGGTGGAGCTGCAGCCCTACCGTTGCGATTATATGCCTGAGGTCGACCTACTGGTGGTGGTGCTGGTGGTTGCACGTAGTTCAAATTTTGATCAACCTCATGCTCGTAAATGTCCTCCACCTCTGCAGTAGTAGCAGGAGCTACTGAAGCATCAACAGCAGTAGCAGCGATACCAAAATTTTGTCCTAGATCAAGGGGAACGCACAGTGCTTGTCCCACTTTGATTTGTAAGGCGGCGTTGTTGTTGTTGTAGAGGTGCAATAGGTGCAGCCGGCGGTGGTTGTGGAAGACGCGCGAGAAATTCATTAAACTTGTTATTGAGCTTTGTTTCAAACGTCTTCTTAATGCCATCTATCTTCTCCATGGCCTCTTCAAATCTGTTTAGCACATCTTGCACCTGTCCACTCATCATTTGCTAAAATTTATCATGTAGCTGTTTGTTCATCATGTTCTCCCAATCAGTCTCATCGGCTTGTGATCCTGCCATGGTTAGAAACAAGAGAAACACACAAGAATATGATCCTACAGACTACTAGGAAGTGGTGGTGGTGGTGGTGGTGGTGTGTCACAAATCCGTCAAGGAAATCACAAATACGTATCAGTTCTTACCCAACAGCGAGTGGTGATCGGCAACCGTTGTAGTCAAAACTCTAAAAGCTTGGATAGAGCGATTACCAGGGAGAGTCAAACGCATGACGTAGATGTATGTGGAGCTGGGAAGGCTTATAATATGGTAGCAAAAAGGGTCAACAATAATCAATTCAGAGATGCAAAGTTGAATAAACGCTCAACGATGGTACTGTGCTAGTCCTAGGCTAGATCGTGCTAGAGACGTGAGCCTAGAACACTAACAAAATCACGGCGCGGCACGTAAATTAGGGAGGAGCACACTCTGAATTCTTTTTCCTTTTTTCCTCTTTTTTTTGTTCCGCGACAAATTTTTTTTTGAAAAGGTCTACAATTTCTTTTAAAGTGGAACTATTTTTCTACTGCGGGTAGCACTAAAGTTGGGGAGTCCGACATGGTCACAACATGGAATATGTCGTGATCTGGAAATAAAAAACAAAGGAACAAATACTGGACTAGGAGCAGGACTGGTCGTGGAGATGAATCTGGTGGAAACTCGGACTGGTGGCAGATATATCTAGGGCGGTGGAACACGAACTGGTGGCGAATCTGTGATGGAGGTGGACTCAGATTGTCGTGATGGCGGTGAATATGTGGTATATGGTAGTGGTGATGATGATGGTGGTATATGGCAGCGGTGACAACAATGGTGGTATATGGCAGCGGTGATGACGACGGTGGTATATGGCAGCAGTGATGACGATGGTGCGGCGGCGGTGTGACAACTTGTGAACCAAACTCGAAACTCTAAAGGACTTGACACTAAGACCAGTAACTAGACACGACAATGTAACCGCAAATTCAACAATGCAAAATCGATGAACTAACCCTAATTTTTTTTGGATTTTTCGTGGACTGTAAGTATGAAGAACAGATTCGATCTAAACTACAAAAAAACTATGAAATCTCTCCCAGCAACCTGGAAATACGATACCACCTGATAGAGGCGAAGGTGTCCTGATGTTTCGATGAGATAGCTATCGTTTTGTGTGGGAGTCGACTTTGACGATCCCACTACGAACATGCGAAGACGTCGCGCCTTAGCAATCGGTAAACCAACTTCCGAGGGGTTATTGACCATGCCGGAGCACGATCAATCTGACCACGAGGGTCTATTTCCTGTGAGCAAACGAAGAACAAGAAGGAAACTAAGATTGGAATATGGATATTGCAAATATAAGATGAAAGATTTATTGATCAAGATGGGGTTCTGTGACATATTGCTCTGGTCGTTGAACACAAACGAAGTACGCGAAATTGCAGCTATGGCAAACTTTTAATCTAAACAAAACCCAAAGTCTAAATGGCACCCTAAGGGCGATATATATGGAGGAGTAGGTGGGAATTTCGCGACCCTTGGAAGAGGTGTCCGAGACCAACCCTATCTCTTGTTTCCCAACACATACGGACTCTAAAAACATCCTATACTTACGTATTTTGAAATTACATGGGTTTGGCCCAATAATAAGGTGACGCAGCACCTATAATAGCCTCTGGACGAAATTTGGGAAGTGGCATCTTGATGCGGAGCATCCTACGGGCATCACCATGTCAAGAGTCCGTTTGGTAAGTGACATGTGCGACCTCTACTTTTCATACATAAAGATGAATCTTCTCCTTTACACGTGTTCACTTGACCCTTTCGAGGATGGTATACTATTCGAATCTCCACTCGTGTCCATGCATAGGTATCGCCGGAGCTTCACGCACGAGGAGGAGGAGTGTGAGCGCAACGGATCAACTACACCATCTGTGAAGGAATCATGGAAGAGAAGACGGAAGAATACAGAGTTGCAGCGTCTACAACGGTCGGACGACCGACGTGCCACCAGACGTCCGACACTCTACAATGCCCGGACGACCGGCGTCCATCGGACGTCCGACACACCTTCCACCCAGCCAGACGAAGAGACTACAACCGCCGGACGACCGATTTCCACCGGACGTCCGACAAGTACCAGGGACCGGACGACGATGCTGACCGGGCGACCGGTGCCACATGTCCAGAGAAGAAACGTCGGGAGTCCGACGCCCTCCAGATGTCCGGACCCCCGCGAGCGACTGAACGTCTGACACTGCCTGTGCGTAGCTGGGCTTTTGGCCTTGTATCCCTCTCCCACTTACACCTTCCACCCAGCCAGACGAAGACGCTACAGCGGCCGGATGACCGATGACCATCGGACGTCCGATAAGTACCAGGGACCGGACGACCGGTGCCACCAGTCCAGAGAAGAAACATCGGAAATTCAACGCCCTCCGGACCACCGTGAGCGACCAGACGTCCGGCCCCAACCGGGCGTCTGACACTGCCTGTGCACAGCCGGGCATTTGGCCTTATATCCCTCTCCCACTTACCCCTCCATAGCTTAGACTATAAATAGACCTCCCCCTCGTCCTTTCTAGGGGCAGCAAAGTGATAGCTCATTTTGATGTGAGCTTTGCTCCTACCACTCCCCCTCTTGAGAGAGAGAGACCACCACTCCATGGAGTTCAAGATCTCCATGTGAGAAGATCCTGCGGGATATCATCAAGACCCCATCACGGGATGATCCGTCTAGGATAACATCAAGACCTCCTCTTGGACATGAACCTTACCTTGTATCTTTCCCTTTGTTGTTCATGTACCTTGTGGATCTTGTGTGTTTGATTGTCTAGTGGATGTGTGATTGAACTTGTTCTTGAGTGTTTCCCCTTGTGATTTCTCCCCGTTCTTCCCCGTGTTCATCGTGTTCTTTGAGGGATCCCACTCCAATCGTGAAACATTGGCCTACACCGGGTTAGCCCCGTATCTTATGGTATCATGAGCCACGTTGATCACGTATTGGGAGTCCCTCCCACCATTTTCTAGCCTTCTTTCGCTTGATTTCGTCCTAAATTTCGAAAATCCCCACCATAAATAGCCCCAATTTTTTTGTGATTCGTTGGTTTGATGATGTTTTGTTGATTTCGATCCATGGATTTGCTTGTTTCGTGTGGATCTAGCATTTCCCCAAGTTTCCCCTTCTTCCATCCACGAAATCAAATCAATTTTGACCCCGAAATATCTATTTTCCGTCCAAAATTGCATCCCGAAACTCGGATCTCGAGTTGACCCCGACCCACCGGATGACCGATGTTTTTACGGACGTTTGGAGCCCCTGGAACCATCGGACGACCATCACTTACCGGATGTACGACACCCCCGAGCCAGTACCAAAACATTGGATTTCTGGCCATTTCCGGACGTCCATCCCGTGCTCCAGCCACCGGTCGTCCGACCCTTATCGGACGTCCGACCCCTGTGAAAACTGACTTCGGCTGATATTTATTTCGGACATAACTAATTCATCCGAACTCTGATTTTGACGTTCTTTAGCTCATTTTGAAGCTCTTGACATCCCCAATCCCACAAAAATACCACCAACATCAATTGACTCTATCAAATTTTGAAAATTTGGCATCTTTGCCTAGGGCTTTCACCACATCATCCACTACACCACCACCGACTTCCGCAACCTAACCCATTTTGTTCACGATAGCATTAGTAGTTGCTTGAGTAGTGATTCGAGTCTCCTAAGGTGTTTCGGCTACTTAGGGATGGTTTCTTCGTCATGAACTACCACCTCCACTTCCACATAACCTTGCCCACCATACACTTCCGGCAACCCAACTTGACCCAATTTTGTTTGTGCTTGTTTGAGTTGTGGCTCGTGTCTCCTAAGGTGTTTCGGTTACTTAGGGATGGCAACTTCAACTCGGACACGTGTATAGCCCATCACTCCCCTTCCGCAATGCCAAGTGCAAAACTTCCACCGCTTTTCACTAGCACCATTTGACTTTTGTCCTTGAGATTTTGAGTTGTGGTTTTTCCGTTTCCTAAGGTGTTTCGGATAATTAGGGATGGTTCAACTTCGAGAATACCGCCACTCATCATCGCCACGAGATTGTCATCTACATTGACAACTTTACCATTTTGACACCCCCCAACCATAAGCAAGGACGATAACCTCGATGACATCATTGTACATTCTCCTTGCCATTACATTGTTAAACCCTAGCCCATTTTCGTCACTTGCATATCGAGACTAGCCGTTGAATATTGCCAGCAATGTTACTTGTGCACATTAGTGATCATTGGTCTACACCTTCCATTGCATATATACCATATCATCTTGGTATCATCATATCATCTCTTGTGTCACAAGATTGTTCCCGCATATATATACAATTGCTATCTTGGTTTGTGCAAAGTGGCCACACAAAAAAAGAATAATCTTTTAAACAAAAAAGATAGTGAACAAAGAGCTTGTAAGAAATAGCCATCGCATCACAATATATCATATGGTATCATACTCGATCATCTTGGATCATCTTGTGCTAATGCACCGGAACATACATACATAGCATACTTGGGATAGAAACTTTATCCATTCTTGTATCTTATAGGTTGTGCATAAGTGTCGTATCCGCCTACAGAGCAATCATGCTAGAATCTCTCTTGAGTTGTGCAACACGAGCATTTTCCGTGGCTTCCACATTTTGTGCTCATTCCTTGGTTGCACGACCACATTTATCTATCCGTGTGTGTGTCTCATGTGCCATTCATTGCTATTTGTCTACTTGTTGCACTTGCAAATTTGTGAATCTCTTTCAACATTAATGACTCTTTCTAACTTTTTGCATCAAATTTTTGTGCCACTATCCTCACCGAGATCCACCATAAGCTTTACTTGATAGGTGTGAGTGAACAAGTCCGGTACCAATTCCACTATTCTTTCATTTCACATTGAGTGAAACGGGATACATCCTCAACTTTGGGAAAAGTTAACTTGGTATTGTTTATCTCATTTCCTACTCACCTCTACTCGAGTCTTGTGATGGATAGGCAAGGCATTTCACCTTCGGTCTATAACAACAACGACGAGTTCGATGCCACAAAAAACAACTTCGACGCTAAGATGCAAGCTCAAATGGAGGAGATCAAAGCCCTCATCAAGTCCTACAAGCGATCTTTGATAGAGGCAAAGGTGTCCCGTCTTTCAATGAGATGGTGGCTATCATTTTGGTGGAAGTCGACTTTGATGATCCGACTATGAACGTGTGAGGACGTCGTGCCTTAGCAATCACTAAACCAACTCTGGGAGGTTATTGACCATGCCGGAACATGATCAACGTGACCACAAAGGTCTATTTCCTGCAAGCAAATGAAGAACAAGCAAGAAACTAAGATTGCAATCTAGATATTGCGAATAAAAGAGGAAAGCTTTATTAATGAAGATGGGGTTCTATGACGTCTTGGTCTGGTTGTTCAAAACAAACTAAGTATGCGAAGTTGCAGCTATGGCGAACTTTTAATCTAAACAAAACCCAAAGTCTAAAGGGTGCCCTAAGGGTTGTATATATGTAAGAAGAGGAGGGGAATTTCCTGGCCCTTGGGGGAGGGGTCCGAAACCAACCATATCTCTTATTTCCCCACACATACGGACTTAAAAATAGCTTATACTTATGTATTTGGAAATTACATGGGCCTGGCCCAATAATAAGGTGACGTGATAACCCACAAGTGTAGGGGATGGCAACAGCTTTCGAGGGTAAAGTATTCAACCCAAATTTATTGATTCGACACAAGGGGAGCCAAAGAATATTCTTGAGTATTAGCAGTTGAGTTGTCAATTCAACCACACCTGGATAACTTAGTATCTGCAGCAAAGTGTTTAGTAGCAAAGTAGTATGATAATAAAGGTAACAGTAGAAAAAGTAAAGATAAATGTTTTTGAGTTTTTGTAGTAGTTGTAACAGTAGCAACGAAAAAGTAAATAAGCGAAGAACAATATGTGAAAAGCTCATAGGCAATGGACCAGTGATGGATAATTATGCTGGATGCGATTCCTCATGTAATAGTTATAACATAGGGTGACAGAGAACTAGCTTCAATTCATCAATGTAATGTAGGCATGTATTCCGTAAATAGTCATACGTGCTTATGGAAAAGAACTTACATGACATCTTTTGTCCTACCCTCCCGTGAAAGCGGGGTCCTAGCGGAAACTAAGGGATATTAAGGCCTCCTTTTAATAGAGAACCGGAACAAAGCATTAGCACATAGTGAATACATGAACTCCTCAAACTACGGTCATCACCGAGAAGTATCCCGATTATTGTCACTTTGGGGTTGTCGGATCATAACACATAATAGGTGACTATAGACTTGCAAGATAGGATCAAGAACACACATATATTCATGAAAACATAATAGGTTCAGATATGAAATCATGGCACTCGGGCCCTAGTCACAAGCATTAAGCATAGCAAAGTCATAGCAACATCAATCTCATAACATAGTGGATACTAGGGATCAAATTCTAACAAAACTAACTTGATTACATGGTAAATCTCATCCAACCCATCACCATCCAGCAATCCTACAATGGAACTACTCACGCACGGCGGTGAGCATCATGAAATTGGTGATGGAGGATGGTTGATGATGACGACGGCGACGAATCCCCCTCTCCGGAGCCCCGAATGGACTCCAGATCAGCCCTCCCGAGAGAGATTAGGGCTTGGCAGCGGCTCCATGTCGTAAACCGCGATGAAACTTTCTCTCTGATTTTTTCCCCGAACTTGAATATATGGAGTTGGAGTTGAGGTCGGTGGAGGTCCAGGGGGCCCACGAGATAGGAGGCCGCGCCCTAGGGGGGCGCCCCTGTCTCGTGGACAGCCTGTGGGCCCCCTGGTCTTGATTCTTTCGCCAAAAATTCTTATTAATTCCAAAAAGTGCCTCCGTGGATTTCCAGGACATTCCGAGAACTTTTCTTTTCTACACATAAAACAACATCATGGCAGTTCTGCTGAAAACAACGTCAGTCCGGGTTAGTTTCATTCAAATCATGCAAGTTAGAGCCCAAAACAAGGGCAAAAGTGTTTGGAGAAGTAGCTACGTCGGAGACGTATCAACTCCCCCAAGCTTAAGCCTTTGCTTGGCCTCAAGCAATTCAGTTGATAAACTGAAATTGAAAAAGAAAAACTTTTACAAACTCTGTTTGCTCTTGCTGTTGTAAACATGAAAAGCCAGCATTCAAGTTTCAGCAAATATTATGAACTAACCATACTAACAATAACACCTAGGTCTCATAATTACTCATATCAATAGCATAATCAGCTAGCGAGCCATAATAATAGAACTCGGATGACAACACTTTCTCAAAATAATTATAACATGATATAACAAAATGGTATCTCGCTAGCCCTTTCTGAGACCGCAAAACATAAATGCAGAGTACCTTTAAAGATCAACGACTGACTAAACATTGTAATTCATGGTAAAAGAGATCCAATCAAGTCATACCCAATATAAACCAATAGTAATGAATGCAAATGACAGTGTGCTCTCCAGCGGGTGCTTTTAATAAGAAGGGTGATGACTCAACATAAAAGTAAATAGATAGGCCCTTCGCAGAGGGAAGCATGGATTTCTAGAGGTGCCAGAGCTAGATTTAAAAATAGAGATTGAATAACATTTTGAGCGGCATACTTTTACTGTCAACCCAACAACTATGAGATGGATGTATCTTCCATACTACATGCATTATAGGCAGTTCCCAAACAGAATGGTAAAGGTTTATACTCCCCCAACCACCAACAAGCATCAATCCATGGCTTGCTCGAAACAACGAGTGCCTCCAACATACAACAGCCCTGGGGGAGTTTTGTTTAATTATTTTGATTTGCTTTGATCTTTTTGGATCATGGGACTGGGCATCCCGGTTACCGGCCCTTTCTCATGGATGAGGAGCGGAGTCCACTCCTCTTGAGAATAACCCACCTAGCATGGAAGATATAGGCAGCCCTAGTTGAAACATGAGCTGCTCGAGCATTCAAAACAGAATTTCATTTGAAGGTTTGGAGTTTGGCACATACAAATTTACTTGGAACGGCAGGTAAATACTGCATATAGGTAGGTACAGTGGACTCATATGGAACAACTTTGCGGTTTAAGGAGTTTGGATGCACAAGCAGTATTCCTGCTTAGTACATGTGAAGGCTAGCAAAAGACTGGGAAGCGACCAAATGAGAGAGCAACAACAGTCATAAACATGCATTAAAATTAATTTACACCGAGTACAAGCATGAGTAGGATATAATCCACCATGAACATAAATATCATGAAGGCTATGTTGATTTGATTCAACTACATGCGTGAACATGTGCCAAGTCGAGTCACTCAATTCATTCAAAGGAGTATACCATCCTATTATACCACATCATAATCATTCTAATAGCATGTTGACACGTAAGGTAAACCATTATAACTCATAGCTAATCAAGCATGGAACAAGCAACTATAATCTCTAAATGTCATTGCAAATATGTTTACTTGATAATAGCTAACTCAGGAACGATGAATCATCATATTTACAAAACAAGAGAGGTCGAGTTCATACCAGCTTTTCTCATCCCAATAAGTCGATCATATATCGTCATTATTGCCTTTCACTTGCACGATCGAACGATCTGTATAATAATAAGAGTGCACGTGCATTGGACTAAGCTGGAATCTGCAAGCATTCAACTCAAGAGAGAAGACAAGTAATATGGGCTCTAAGTTAAATAAACAATCATGCCTATAAGAGCCACTAAGCATTTTCAATATGGTCTTCTCGACCCCCAAAGGAAAGAAAAGAAAATAAAACTATTTACACGGGAAAGCTCCCAACAAATAAAAAGAAGAACTAGAAATCTTTTTGGGTTTTCATTTTAATTGCTACTACAAGCATGGAAATTAAACTAACTATTTTTTTTGGTTTTTCTTAAGTTTATCAAACACACAAGAAGAAAACTAGAAAAAGAAAGTTAAACTAGCATGGAGAATACAATGAAAGAGTATGAGCACCGACAACTAGTGTGTGAACATGAATGTAAAGTCGGCGAGAAATACGTACTCCCCCAAGCTTAGGCTTTTGGCCTAAGTTGGTCTAGTACCAAGGACCGCCGCTACTCTCCCCGATGTACTGGGAAGTGTAATCATGATACCACTGGCTGGTCATCTTCGGATCCCACTGGACAGATGATGCACGATAAGGGTCCATCTCAGGTTCCGGCTCAGGTTCAGGTTCTGGAGTAAAAGCTTGAGCTCGATGATTGTTCATCGCTTCCGGCATGACAAGACGATTTTCTGCAAGAAAATCAAACAACAGAGGCTCAGGCAAAATAATAATCTCAATGTGTTTCTTATTAAATCTAAGTTTATACAAGAGCATCTTCTCTTCATTGTCAACAATAAACTTGTGTGCTACCATGCTCTTGTAATCTAAGATGTGAGGATGCAATTTTATCTCATCCTCCTCATGGTGCCTAATGGGTATCTTAAAATGTTTAGCAAGACGTGCAGCATAGATACCTCCAAATATGGGGCCTTTTGTACGATTCAGGGCTAGCCGTTTAGCAACGACGGCACCCATACTAAAAGTATTGTCGCCCAGCAAAGCATGTTGAAGAATAGTAATATCTGGAACGCTCAAATTTCCACTATTTCCACGACCAATCAAGCATCTACTAGCAAATCTGGCAAAGTAGCGTAAAACAGAAAAGTGTATGCTAGAGACTTTTGCCTCAGAGCCCTTCTTTGGCTCTTCCACAACAATAGTTTTAATGAAGCCACCCACATCTTCACGATGGGGTTCCTCTAATTCTCCCTCATAAGGTATCCTACATACTGCACAAAAATGACGTAAAGACATTTCTTTGAATTCATCATATAAATGAAATGATACTGCAGGCGGTGACTTCTTAGGATAATAATAAAAGTTTTGCACGAAAGTATTGGTAAGTAAGAGATATTGATCGATTCGGTCGTTCATGAAACCGGTGAGGCCTGCAGTCTCGATTAAAGCATAAAAGTCTTCATGAATTCCGGCCTCTTTCAAGAAATCCTTGCATGGCCATTCACACGACCGTACTTCCGCTAAGCGAGGAAGATTATACTTGGCTTTTTCCTTCTCTTTGGCTTGTTTTTCCTCAGAGCTTTGGCTAGAAGAGCCCCTAAAAAGTCTCCTCAACATTTTCTAAAAATTTCAGAAATTTTAGTAACTTCAAAATAAAAGTGAATAAAACTAAACAAGATTGGTAGCAACTACTCCTACAAGTGCCTAGAGCCTATATCATGCATCAAAATTGCTTGGGACCTCATAAATTTAACATGCAAGCTCAAGAACATGGTCACCTATGTAGCAAAAATTTGCAACGAATGGAGCACTAGAACAAAAACTAATTGGACCAATGGAGGAGTCACATACCAAGCAACAATCTCCCAAAGCTGTTATGTGAATGGAGCTTTGAGCTAGGAGATCAAAAATCGCAGCAAAACGAGCTAGAACTCGTGCTTGAGCTGGATGGGGATTTTTTTGGGTAGAAGATGAAGTGTGTGGGTCCTGGCATAAGTGGAGGGGGGCCACCAGGGGCCCATGAGACAGGGGGCACGCCCTATAGGGGGTGTCGGTGTACTAGAATAGGGGTACCCTAGTACCCCGAACTTGTGCACGGGCAGTTGCAGCACCCCGCGGCAAGGCTTGCCGGGCGAACGCCAAGATCCTCCGTGGTTCCCTTGGAGCCATTCAAGAACAAAGTATTTAAGCTCAGGAGACAAGGCCCCGGCAAGAGGAGCTTGCCAGGAAGGCCAACCAAGGCACTCCAAGGAACTTGCCGCGACGCGCCACGCGCTCCGGCAAGGCAACAAGGCCCCGGCAAGAGGAGCTTGCCGGGAAGACCAACCAAGGTACCTCGAGGCCCGGCGAGCGACAAGCTTTCGGACCCGACAAGATAACAGCAGCGGCAAGGCGCTTGCCGCGGCAGGCGGCCACTCTGTGCCCACGCTCCAGCGCATCCACCAACGTGTCGCTCTGGGGGCCTCTCCAGGCGCGCGTGGCGGGAGGCTGTGCAGCCAGCGGTGCGCAGTGGCATGCGAAGCTGACAAGATCGCCATCGTGGCGAACGGTGGCGCCCCTAACGGTCCTTTTCTGCACTGTTTGGGCGACTCAGACGGGCATTTAATGCCCTTGTCCCCTGCCGTCAGGGTTAGGTAGGGTGCACTGTACAAGTAACTATACCAACCACCTTGCTTTTTACATTTGTACCCTTCTCTGCGTTGCCACCTGTCGGTGACCCCTTTAGCGTATAAAAGGAGGCCCATGCGCAACGTAGAGGGGGTTCGGGAGGTTGGACTCATTCGTAAGCCAGAAAACACTTAGCTCTCGTGAGAAAGAACCTAATACAACCAGACAAGCAACAGTAGGAGTGTTATCTCTCCGGAGAGCTCCGTAGCTGGGTAAAGCGCTCGTGTGCTTCGCCTCGATCTGCTCTTCGTGTGATCTCCGCCCCCCGCCGATCTGAAAGGGGCTCGGTCCGCCGGCCCCATAGGTGTTCGTGGATCAGTTTCCCCGACATCTTTGGCGTGCCAGGTAGGGGGCGTTGAGATTGTGTGAACCTGATCCGGCATTCACACGAGCTAGATCTTCATTCCCTTCATCAACATGCCATCGAAGAAGAAGACTTCGGCGGCAGCCGCTCCGTCCACATCACTTCCGCCACCGTTGGAGCAAACGGGTGGTGGAATGGACGCCGGCGGAAGAATGGACGTCGACGAGGAAGCTTACGATGCTGCCAGGTCCAAGGACAAGGCTGCACAAACCTCGGCGACTGTACATGTTCCGCGCCACTCTCAGGAGGCGCAAGACCAACAGCATCATGACACTCGCAGTGCCATACGCATGATAGGCCAAGACCAAGCTGGTGGATCTCGGGGCGCTCAAGTCCAGCATGCACGCCAGCGTGCTGGCACGAGCGGGGCACGGTCGCCTAGACGGGATACTGCTCCTTCTAACATAGTTAGAAGTCCCAGCACGTCCCGCTCCTCGCGCCGTCCGCCACTGCCACCCACCACTCCAGCAGAAGCTTTGGCGCGAGCTCAACTGCTCCTAGATTACCCTCCAACGTCAGACAAGATCAACGAATGGAGGGCCACCATTCAGAGTCTCAACGGCTACGCCAACGACGACACTCCATGGCGGCCGAGCGCGTCGCCGCCGCGGCAGCGTTGCCGGGCGCGAGCCGGTGGCGACGAAACGGGTGGAGGTGCAACTACCATGCAATCACCACCCCGAAGGCCAAGATCGCCGACTCGCCGGATCCACCTCGACAGCGACTCCACCGCATCGTCGGATCCACGAGCTCGTCCCGATCAGCGCCGAGTTCTTCATGATCGACAACAAGAAGACGCTCAAACTCGCATCGAGCGCCGAAGAGAAGCGCGACGTCAATCCGACAAGCGCGCTGGGCCCTCTGTTGACATGCATGCGCCAGGGGAACCAGGCGATCTGCCGTACGCGGTAGGTTGCCATGCGTTCACTCGTGAGCTGCGGCAAGTCCAGTGGCCCAACACGAAAAACTTCAAGCCAGACGTACCGGAGAAGTACGACGGCAAGACGCATCCGTTGGAGTTCCTCAGCATCTACACCATTGCGGTGCAGGCTGCCGGGGGACGGGATGACAAGATCCTTGCCAACTACTTCCCGCTGGTGCTCAAGCCCAACGTCAGATCCTGGCTCATGCACTTGCCGGACAACTCCATATCCTCTTGGGCTGATCTGTGCCATCAGTTTGTCGGCGCTTTCGCAGGCGGACACAAGCCTCATGGCCAGGAGAGTGATCTTCATCTGCTCGCCCAGAAGGAAGGAGAGCCCCTGCGCAAGTACATTCAGAGATTCAGCTGTGTGCAGCACAACATCCCAGACGTCCACCCTGCCGCGGTGATCAGCGCGTTCCATCAGAACGTGCGAAACCGCAGGATGCGGGAGGAAATGGCGATGTGCAAGATCAGGGACGTCAGTGAGTTATATGCACTGGCCGACAAGTGTGCACGTGCTGAGGAAGGGAGGAGACTCCCCGGAGAGAATGTAGGAGTAGGAGGATCTGACAGTGAAGATGCTGCCCCGGCAAGGAAAAACCGGCGGCGGAACAACAGGAGGAGGAAAGGCAAAGAGGTGCTAGTTGTTGAGCAGTCCGGCAACGGTGGTGGCGCCAAGAAAGCCAAAGCTGGTGACTCCGGCAAGGAGGTTGCCGCGGAGGTGGCGGTCGCCGACAAGCACGACGGCACCAACAAGCAGTATTGCAAGATCCACCGCACCAAGGGCCATGATCTCCAGAGCTGCAAAAAAGTCGAGCAGCTTGTTGAGCAACAGAAAGCTGAATACGAGCGGCGCGACAAGGAGAAGGCCCAGGAAGGTGCTGGGGGATCCGGCAAGAAACGTCCCGGCCGAGGAGGACGCCGCGGCAAGGCCAAGCAGCGGCAAGGAGACAGACCTCCTCGCGGCCGCGACAAGGATGAAGATGACGACGACGATGAAGACATGGATGATGAGGAGACTGATGAGCAGGAGTTCCAGAAAGCCACAGAGGTCCTGTGCATTGACGGTGGTGCTTCTCTGCATACCTCGCACCGTCAGCTCAAGCAGTGGGTGCGGGAAGTTAATGCAGCAGAACCACCCGTCGAGTCACGCAAGCCTTTTAAATGGTCCAGCACGCCTATCATCTTTGATATTGAGGACCACCCTGCTCGCATAACTACGGTCGGGTGCTTGCCGATGTTGGTTTCACCAACAATCCACAACCTCAAGGTCACTAAGATGCTAGTTGATGGTGGGGCCGGCTTGAACCTGATCTCCTCCGCGGTGCTCCAGAAACTCCAGATCCCTGACTGCGAACTCGAAGAGACCGGTACATTTCAAGGAATCAACCCGGGAAGGAGCAAGCCGAAGGGAAAGATCACGTTGCCGGTAACATTTGGCAGCGAGCTAAACTTTAGGACTGAGAGGGTCACGTTTGATGTTGCTGACTTTCCATTACCTTACAATGGAATCCTTGGCCGTCCGGCACTCGCCAAGTTCATGGCAGCCTCTCACTATGCGTACAACGTACTGAAAATGCCAGGCCCGATAAGTGTCATCTCTGTCCCTGGCGACAAGAAGGATGCTCTTATCTGTGCCGACAAGATCTACCAGGAAGCAGCAGCCGCAGCAGAACGCAAGACACTTGCCGCTGAAGCTCCCGGGGGGAAGAAGAAGACCAAGTCCGGCAAGAGCTCTGACGCCCACGCCGGCAAGCGCACCTCTTCGGAGTGCTGCGCTACCATCGAGGACGCACCATCGAGCTCCACCGGCAAGTGTAAGAAGGCAATGGCAGCTCCACCTGAGACCAAGAAGGTGTCCGCCAAGGAGGACGGCACTGGTGGTACCTTCACCATCAGCGCCACTCTTGACCCCAAATAGGAAAGCGCGCTCGTTGCTTTCCTGCGGGCGAATGTCGACGTGTTTGCGTGGCAACCGTCTGATATCGCCGATGTTCCCAGGAAAGTAATTGAGCACCACCTTGCCGTCTGTCCTCATGCACGGCCCGTCAAGCAGAAAGTCAGGAAACAGGCAGTGGAGCGCCAAGAATTCATCGCAGAAGAAACCAAGAAGTTGGAAGCAGCAGGCCTTGTCAGAGGAGTGCTCCATCCCACGTGGTTGGCCAATCCTGTTGTCGTGCGCAAGGCTAACGGGAAATGGAGGCTTTGTATTGACTTCACTGATGTTAATAAAGCTTGTCCCAAAGACCCATTTCCCTTGCCGCGCATTGACCAGATTGTTGACTCCACAGCCGGATGTGATTTGCTTTCATTTCTTGATGCATACTCAGGATACCATCAGATCTTCATGGCAGAAGAGGATGAAGAGAAAACCGCATTTATCACCCCGTGTGGCACGTACTATTTCGTACGGATGCCTTTCAGTTTGAAGAATGCTGGTTCAACATTCGCAAGGGTAGTCCACCACGCTTTTGAGCCGCAGATGCACAGAAATGTGGAAGCCTACATGGATGACATAGTGGTCAAGAGAAGGAACAGGGCGACCCTGATTCAAGATTTAGACGAGACATTTGCAAATCTGCGCAAGATCAACCTCAAGCTTAACCCCAGAAGTGCATGTTTGGAGTCCCTTCCGGCAAGCTTCTCGGGTTCTTCGTGTCTCAACGGGGAATTGAAGCCAATCAGGACAAGATCAAGGCCATTGAGCAGATCGAAGCACCAAAGCGCGTCAAGGATGTACAAAGGCTTGCCGGTTGCGTGGCTGCTCTCAGCAGGTTTATCTCTAGATCTGCTGAGCGCGCCCTGCCATTTTTCAAAATTTTGAAAAAGGCAGGTCCAATAAAATGGACTCCGGAGGCGGAGGCTGTGCTGCAGGACTTGAAGAGATACCTGTCCTCCACTCCAACACTTGTCGCACCTAAGCCGCAAGAGAAGTTGCTGCTGTATATAGCGGCAACCAATCAAGTGGCTAGTGCTGTGTTAGTGGCAGAGAGGGAGGCGGATGATGAGCCAGCAACCACGGCAGACGCATCCAGCGACAAGCAGGGGGCTTCGCCGACAAGCTCTGGTCCCGACAGAGATGGATCTGCGCAGGAGCATGATAAGATGCAGAAGAGAATGGTGCAGCGTCCAGTTTACTTTGTCAGTTCCCTTCCACAGGGGGCTAGATCAAGGTACTCTGGTGTGCAGAAGTTTCTTTTCGGCCTCCTCATGGCCTCGAGAAAGCTGCGCCATTACTTCCAAGCACATGAGATCACAGTCGTCACTCGCTTTCCACTGAAGAGGATACTGCAAAATCCAGAAGCAACAGGCAGGATTGTCGAGTGGGCGCTGGAACTGTCAAGCTTTGGCCTCAAGTTTGAGAGCACTTCAACTATCCAAAGCAGAGCATTGGCAGAGTTCATAGCAGAATGGACGCCAACACCAGATGAAGAAATTCCAGAGACGAGCATCCCCGTCAAAGAGGCAAGCAAAGAGTGGCTGATGTACTTTGATGGTGCCTTCTCGCTGCAAGGCACCGGTGCGGGCGTGCTGCTTGTCGCGCCCACCGGAGAGCACCTCAAGTACGTAGTCCAGATGCACTTTCCCAAGGAGCAAGCAACCAACAATACTGCAGAGTATGAAGGATTGCTTGCCGGTCTCAGAATCGCAGCAGACCTTGGGATCAAGAAGCTCATTGTCATGGGTGACTCACAGCTTGTCGTCCGCCAAGTGAACAAGAACTACCAGAGTCCATTGATGGAAGCATATGTTGATGAAGTGAGGAAGCTAGAAGAGCACTTTGACGGCCTACAGATGGAGCATATCCGAAGAGCTCAGAATGACATTGCTGATGGCCTGTCAAAGTGCGCCGCACTAAAGTTACCTGTGGAACCAGGGATCTTTGTGCTCAAGTTGACTCAACCATCCGTAACACCATCAACTGGACAAAGCAAGAAGAGGAAGTTGGTTTCTGGTGACTACTTTCCGGCAGAGCTCCCCGAAACCGCCGCCAAGAAAGTCCCCAAGATCAACACCAAGGATGCTGAGGGGCAGTCCGCTCCGGCAAGCCTTATGGTTTGTTCCGTTGAAGCAGACGCTCCCGACAAGTTTTGCTCCGGCAAGCTTGCCGGGGAACATCAAGCTCCGGCAGGGCCACAAGTCCTTGCCGTAGAAGCGGATGTTCCCGCAGCAGCAGATGTGCCTTTAGTCCATGTTGTCGAGCCACAAGCTCCAGCATGGGCACAGCAAATTGTCCATTTCCTTCAGACAGGAGAACTTCCCGAAGAGCAAGAACAAGCGGAAAAAGTAGCCCAACAGTCAAGTATGTACCAGTTTGTCGATAGCATACTGTACAGAAAAAGACTCAACGGTGTGAAATTGAAGTGTATTTGCCGGGAAGATGGACAAAAGCTGTTGGCAGAGATACATGGAGGCATATGTGGCCACCACATTGGCGCAAGAGCACTTGCCGGCAAAGCTTTCCGGCAAGGTTTCTTTTGGCTGACAACCCTCCAGGATGCAACTGCACAAGTAACCAAGTGTGAAGCGTGCCAGTTCCACTCCAAACAGATACACCAGCCAGCTCAAGCTCTCCAGACGATCCCTTTATCCTGGCCATTTTCGGTCTGGGGGCTCGATATCCTCGGCCCTTTCCCCCGAGCTGTCGGGGGCTTTGAGTACTTGTACGTCGCAATCGACAAGTTCACAAAGTGGCCGGAAGTGCAGCCAGTGAGGAAGGTGACAGCACAGTCAGCAGTCAAGTTCTTCAGGTCAATTGTTTGCCGTTTTGGGATCCCTAACAGGATCATCACCAACAACGGCACACAATTCACGAGCTGCACCTTCATGCAGTACGTCCAAGACCTTGGCGCCAAGGTCTGCTTTGCTTCTGTTGCTCATCCGAGAAGCAACGGTCAAGCAGAGAGGGCAAATACTGAAGTGTTGCGCGGGCTCAAGACCAGAACTTTCGACATGCTGCACAAGTGCGGAAGAAACTGGATCGAGGAGCTGCCGGTGGTTCTTTGGTCGATCAGAACGACGCCAAATCGAGCCACTGGCCAGACGCCTTTCGCTCTAGTCTATGGAGCAGAGGCAGTCCTCCCCACGGAACTCGTATATGGATCGCCTCGAGTGCTCGCTTATGATGAGCTTGAGCAAGAACAGCTGCGACAAGACGACGCGCTGCTCCTTGAGGAAGATCGTCTTCAGGCTGCTGTACGAGCTGCTCGATACCAGCAAGCTTTGCGCCGCTACCATAGCCGCAAAGTTAAAGCCAGAAGCTTCGAGGAAGGCGACCTTGTTCTTCGGCGCGTTCAGTCCGCCAAGAATTCCAACAAGTTGACGCTGAAGTGGGAAGGCCCTTATCGGGTGAAACGAGTCACTAGGCCCGGCGCTGTCCGCCTTGAGACCGAAGATGGCATTCCGGTGAGCAATTCCTGGAACATAGAACATCTTCGTAAGTTTTTCCCGTAGGGCGCGGTTGCCGGAACCCGTTCCGGCAACCACCTTTTGTACAAGTCTTGCCGCTGTTGCATATAATCCTTTGTACAAAGCCGGGCGCAGATCCCGTGCATAAATAAAACCCCATGTGCTCCGCACAAATTGTCCATTTCATGCATTAGTTTCTTTCTTGCATGCGTTATCTGACACTTTGTGCAGCACCTACATCCGGTAAGCAATAACGAGCCGAAGGGCTCCATATCATTATTTTCTCTTCTTTCTTCTTTTCAACAAAGGAAAAGAAGGTTCCCTCACACACAAGTTTGCCGGGGGGGAAGGAGAAGATTGTGGTATGGACCAGGCGTCGTTCAAGCAAAGTTTTGCCTTGCCGGGAAGCAAACGACAGAAAAGCTAAGTTGCCAAAGTTTGAGCAATCAGTTTTTAAATTTTTGAGTTATCTTCCTCGAACGACCCTGCTTTGTATGGAAAACCTGTGCGCGGAGGAACCAACTCGTGGCTAGTTGCGCCCTTACTTTGTTTCGAGTCCGCTCAACAACTTAAGTGTGCTGCATCTAGTCGCGACAAGGTTTCTTGTCGGAAGCAGCGCCACCAGCAGGCTGCTGACGTTCCGCACTCAGCGCTCGCGGCTCGGGTACCTGCGCCGACAAGTTCCCTAGAAGCGTAGGGTAAAAACATACAAAGGAAGGAATCTAGTAGAGGAAATAACATAGCAATTGATTACAGAAATAAAGTTATATTACAAGATAACTTGTCGCAGCTCTAACGGACTGTTTTCATAACATGATTAGCAGCGACAAGGGAAAAGAAGAAATGGGCGGCCTAGTCTACGCAGTCGCCCTCAACCCTCTTGATCTCGCTCACCTTGTCCACAATGGGTGCGACAAGGGCCTTGAGTGCGTCCCGATCGGCGTCTGGCGGCAAGGACTTGAGGACGTTGGTGAAGCTGAGGCCTAGATTGCGGAAGGCCACCTTCATCAGCACCTTCTAGAGAACCCCGGCGCAGATTTTGCGCGACTCGTCGGCCAGCTGCTTTGGGATCCTCTCCCGGAGCCGCTGGAGTGCCGTCGCCACGCCCTTGAAGAACAGGCTGAGCTTGGCGCTGGGTTGGAGATTCTCGTCGGAGGGATACCCAAAGTCCTCCATCCCCAGCTGCGCCAGCTCCTCGTCGATGACTGCGGCAATATTCACCAGACCCTCGGTCCAGTGCTCCACAGTATCTCTGAATGAGTTCTGGGTAACTGCGATGCTCTCCAGCAGCGCCGTGTCAGCCTTGACCTTCTCCGACAAGGTCTTCTCCCGCTCCTTGGCGGCCTCCAGCGTCTGCGTCAGCGTGGCCAGCTTCAACTCCAGGTCTGCATTGGAATCCTTGGCAGCGCTGAGCTCCTTGCCCCTCTCAGCAAGAAGACCTTGCAGCTCACCGTGGGCGGCAGCATCCTTCTCACGCTCACGCTTGAGCGCGGCAAGCTCCTCGCCGCTCTTCCCAATGTTGGCCTCCAGCTGCGCCACCTTCTCCTCCAGCTCCTTCTTGGCGGCCTCTGCGATTGCGGCAGCGTCCTTTGCTTCCTTGAGCGCCCCGCCAAGTGCTTGCTCGCGCTCGGCGAGCTCCTCCTCATAGCTATCGAGGTTAGCCTTCCGCTGCACCAATTCGCCTTCTCGCGCGGACTGCCTCTCGGCGGCCAGCCTTTGTTCCTCCTCAGCTTCGGCCTTCTCGAGAAGGAAGGCCGTGCGCTCCTCGGCGAGTCGCTCCCGCTCCTGTGCCAAGGACCGGAGAGTTTTTGATTGTGGCCCCGGAGCTCCTCCGCGCGCTTCTCCATATCGACTCCTGCCTTCGCGACAAGCGCTTCCCCGGAAGCCAGCTTGGCTTGCCGTGCGCGGTAGAGTGACAGCAGCTTCCGCAGCAGCTGCTCCTCCTCAGGCTCGCCACTGCTGCTGCTGGGCGCGTCGACCAAGGACAGTCCAGCGGAGGCGAGCACCTCCTCATCGAAAGTTTCCCCCTCGACCGGCGCCCTGGAGCTCGACGCCCAGGGTAGCTTGATGAAGATATCATCGCCGGCCTTCAAGTAGGCGCCGGGCTTGGGCTCCTCGGAGCCCGGCTCCGCAGCAGCGGCAGAGGGATCGGCGGTTGGCGCAGCGCCTGGCGCTCCTGTGGCCTCAGGGTCGTCAGTGCGATCGCCCGACCCCTCGTCGGCTTCTGCGGCGGCAGCCTTGGCGGCCTCCTCGCCAGTGGTCTCATCAGCACCGGCCCCTTCCTCGCCGGCGCCCTCTGTCTCCATTGGCTCAGCAGCAGATGGATCTGAAGAACGAAGAAGGGAGAAAAATCAATCAAAAATCCAAGAGAAGAAAATCAGAAGAAGAAGAACCCAAGGGAAAGTTTTTGGACAAGTGAATTACCTGTGCCAAGATCTGCAGTTGCGGTCTCGGCCGCCGCAGGATCGACGGTGCTGTCCCTTGCTGGAGAACTGCCCCTTGCCGGAGAGTTCTCCCTTGCCGGAGAGCGCTCCCTTGCCGGGGACTCCTCCCTTGGCGGCATAGTCGACGCAGATGGCACTTCGGGACCAGCTTCCGGGCGCTCCTGATGTGGCTGCTCTGCTCCTACACAAATCAACAAGCAAGATATCAACAAAGGAAAAAGCACTCATGCGTGCCTGACAGCAGAAAGCTAACTATGAACTTACGCTGGGGGCTGCGCAGGGGGCTGCTTTGAGGAGTGGTTGCCGGGTCCGTCAAGGTGGTCTCGGACCCACCCCCTACTGACACGGTGGGGTCATCTTCGATGACAATCACCGCGGCCTTGGCCCTCTTCGCCGCTCTCTGGGCCAGTGTCCTGAAAAGAAAGGAGTCCGGATTGAAGCAAGTCAGATACAAGATAAAAACAGCAAAATTGAAGAACTACAAGAGCACCAAAGAAACTTACTCTTCTTCCTCCTCGTCGGAGCTGAGCGCAGAAAGATCGAAGTCCGGCTCCCCTCCGGTGCGGCGAGGCAGAGGAGTAGGATCCCTTGCCCGCTTGGCGGGGGCAGTGGCGGTGGCCCGGGAAGATCCCGCTCCAGTTGCCGCTGCTGCGTGAGGCGCTCCCGCGGCAACATTGCTTGCCGCGGTAGAGCGTGTCGCACGGCTCGGCGGCTGCTGACCCGGCTGCCGCCCCACTACGTCCGCGGCCCTGCGAAGACGCTTTCTTGGCGGGGCCGGGGGCTCCGCCTGTGGCAAGCTTTCTAAAGGCTCGGGCTCTTCTTCGCCGGCCTCGCTCGGCTCAACTTCAGAGCCGGCAGGCTCTTCCTCGCCAATGAACTCCGCGCGCTCGGCGCGGTTTGCCGCCTCTGCCGCCTCCGCGTCCTCTACAGTGAACCCGAACGCGCCCACGGCAGCTGCGGCCGCAACCTCTTCCGCCCTGGTGGCGATGCACTGCAGCTCCTCGTCGGTGGTGTCATGGGTGAGGCTCCTCTGCTCGTCAGCGCGGACCGGCACTTCTTCCAAGTTGTCGAAGAACGCTTGCACGACGTCATCCGCAAGCTCTTGCCAAGTTGGAACGATTCCGTGTGAATCGCACAACGGCATCATGGCGCGAATCTGGTCAAGCGAAGAATTATTGCACAATGGAACGACGCCCCTCGGCAGCGTGAATGGGTGCTGGGGATCGCGTTTGAACAACTCCAGGAGCATTGCATCCAGCTCCATGACGGTGAAGTTGTAGTTGAGTCCCGGCCGCAGCCTCATGATGTCCGCCGAGTTCTTGAATTCCCAGGCGGGCCTCCCCCTCTCCTGTAAGGGGGCGATGCGGCGGCGGAGGAAATCTGCGCCTACAGCGCCTACAGTGAGCCCGGCAAGCCTGAGGCGAAGGATCCTAGTAATGGCGATCTTCAGCCTCTCGTCTTGCAGGGCCACGTTGCTCCAGTCATTGCCGCGCACTATTGGAGCTTGGCGCACGACGGTGAAGGGCTGCGGATTCTCCTCGACGATCCAGCACCACTCCGCTCTCCACTCCTCCCACTTGCTGTGGAGCTCACCCTCCAAGTACGCCTCCTTCTTGCCGACTCTCGAGATCTAGGCGATCCCTCCGGCAAGCGGCTCTCCTCTCTCTACCCGAGGCATGAAGAAGTGGCGGAAAAGGGCAACATTGGGGTGGACTCCGACAAAGTTTTCGCACAAATGTGCGAAAACTGCCATGGTCAGAACGGCGTTGGGGGTGAAATCAAGAAGGCGGAGGCCGTAGGTGTTCATGATATCGCAGAAGAACTTCGAGAAGGGCGGGCAGAGCCCGCAATAGAAGAACAACGCGAAGAATGGGTACCCGTTTGGAGCCAGTCCCGAAGCAGCGGCCGGGAGTACCCTCGTGCGCAGATGCGCCCGCGTCTCCGTCGCCCAAAAGAGGTAGAAGTACTCCCTCAGCTCCTTCGTGCCGAGCTGGGGGGAGAAGATCGCCCGCTCCTTCCACAGCGCCGCGAGCCGCTGCGCCTCGGCCGACTTCACGCCCTTTCCCTTGTCGGCTTTCGGAGCCATGGCGGAGGTGGTGGGGGAGGTCGACGGCGTTAGTGATGCTGGTGGCAATGGGGGGCGGAGCGCTGCTCTCTCGGCTTCGAGAAGAAGGGGGGGGGAGCGGCGGAGGTTCGTGAAGATGGAGTAGTAGCAACCAGCGAGGGGGAACGAACTGCCCCTGTTTCCTCTGCTTATAAAGAGGGACGGGGCGGACGTTTCGCCCTTCCGAATAAAGAACCACCCACGATCTCTCCCACGATGCCGCATTCAACGCGTGCCGTTAGGGGAGAGCGCGGTGGATATGGAGCGAGATTCGGCGTGGCCCAGTCCGCGTGTGCCCGTGCCCTGTCTTGGGCCTGGCCCAACAGCGCTCAGCACCGTGTCTGGCCCAGGCCCGGGGGCTCCTGTCGGTGTACTAGAATAGGGGTACCCTAGTACCCCGAACTTGTGCACGGGCAGTTGCAGCACCCCGCGGCAAGGCTTGCCGGGCGAACGCCAAGATCCTCCGTGGTTCCCTTGGAGCCATTCAAGAACAAAGTATTTAAGCTCAGGAGACAAGGCCCCGGCAAGAGGAGCTTGCCGGGAAGGCCAACCAAGGCACTCCAAGGAACTTGCCGCGACGCGCCACGCGCTCCGGCAAGGCAACAAGGCCCCGGCAAGAGGAGCTTGCCGGGAAGACCAACCAAGGTACCTCGAGGCCCGGCGAGCGACAAGCTTTCGGACCCGACAAGATAACAGCAGCGGCAAGGCGCTTGCCGCGGCAGGCGGCCACTCTGTGCCCACGCTCCAGCACATCCACCAACGTGTCTCTCTGGGGGCCTCTCCAGGCGTGCGGGGCGGGAGGCTGTGCAGCCAGCGGTGCGCAGTGGCATGCGAAGCTGACAAGATCGCCATCGTGGCGAAAGGTGGCGCCCCTAGCGGTCCTTTTCTGCACTGTTTGGGCGACTCAGACGGGCATTTAATGCCCTTGTCCCCTGCCGTCAGGGTTAGGTAGGGTGCACTATACAAGTAACTGTACCAACCACCTCGCTTTTTACATTTGTACCCTTCTCTGCGTTGCCACCTGTCGGTGACCCCTTTAGCGTATAAAAGGAGGCCCATGCGCAACGTAGAGGGGGTTCGGGAGGTTGGACTCATTCGTAAGCCAGAAAACACTTAGCTCTCGCGAGCAAGAACCTAATACAACCAGACAAGCAGCAGTAGGAGTGTTATCTCTCCGGAGAGCTCCGAAGCTAGGTAAAACGCTCGTGTGCTTCGCCTCGATCTGCTCTTTGTGTGATCTCCGCCCCCCGCCGAACCGAAAGGGGCTCGGTCCGCCGGCCCCATAGGTGTTCGTGGATCAGTTTCCCCGACAGCGGGGCGCGTCCTCCACTCTCGTGGCCTAGTGCTTGCCCCTCCTGCAATGTTTTCAGTGCCTAAAATCCTAAAATATTCCAGAAAAAATATAATAAATTTGCACAACATTTGGAGAACTTTTATTTTCGGACTATTTTTTAATGCACGGATAATTTAGAAAACAGACATATAATACTATTTTTGCTTTATTTATTCTAAATAACAGAAAGTAAAAAGTGGGTACAGAAGGTTGTGCCTTCTAGTTTCATCCATCTCGTGATCATCAAAATGAATCCACTAACAAGGTTGATCAAGTCTTGTTAACAAACTCATTCCGAATAACACGAAACCGGAGAAATTTCGAATAACACTAAGTTACCTCAACGGGGATATGAAAATCCCCAACAATAAGAATATCATACTTTTTCTTGACAGTAGAGAGAGGAAATTCAAAACCTCCAATAATAATAGTTGGAGTTTTTTCAATAGAATTGATGCTATGAACTTGAGATTGTTTCCTCAGAAAGTGTACCGTATGCTCATTACCATTAACATGAAAAGTGACGTTGCCTTTGTTGCAATCAATAACAGCCCCTGCAGTATTAAGAAAAGGTCTACCAAGGATAATAGACATACTATCGCCCTCGGGAATATCAATAATAACAAAGTCCGTTAAGATAGTGACATTTGCAACCACAACAGGCACATCCTCACAAATACCGACAGGTATAACAGTTGATTTATCAGCCATTTGCAAAGATATTTTAGTAGGTGTCAACTTACTCAATTCAGGTCTACGATATAAAGAGAGAGGCATAACACTAACACTGGCTCTAAGAGCACATAAAGCAGTTCTAACATAATTTCTTTTAAGGGAGCATGGTATAGTTGGCACACCCGGATCTCCAAGTTTCTTTTGTATTCCACCCTTAAAAGTGTAATTAGCAAGCATGGTGGAAATTTTAGCTTCCGATATCTTTCTTTTATTTGTAATGATATCCTTCATATACTTAGCATAAGGATTTACTTTCAGCATATCAGTTAAGCGCATACGTAAGAAAATAGGTCTAATCATTCAGCAAAGTGCTCAAAATCCTCATCATCCTTTGACTTGGATATTTTAGGAGGAAAGGGCATGGGTTTCTGAACCCGTGGTTCTCTTTCATTACCGTGGTTCCTAGCAACAAAATCTCTCTTATCATAATGTTGATTCTTTGATTGTGGGTTATCAAGATCAACAGCAGGTTCAATCTCTACATCATTGTTTTTGCTAGGTTGAGCATCAACATGAACATTATCATTAACATTATCACTAGGTTCATGTTCATCACCTGATTGAGTTTCAGCATCAGAAATAGAAATATCATTGGGATTCTCAGGTGTGTCTATAGTAGGTTCACTAGAAGCATGCAAAGTCCTATCGTTTTCTTCTTCTTCTTTTTAGAAGAACTAGGTGCCTCTAAATTATTTCTTTGAGAATCTTGCTCGATTCTCTTAGGGTGACCTTCAGGATACAAAGGTTCCTGAGTCATTCTACCAGTTCTAGTAGCCACTCTAACAGCAAAGTCGTTTTTAAGTACTTGCTCAGCTTGGGTAGCAACCATAGAAGCATATTTGCTAACGAGGTGAAGTTCATCTTTAACTCTAGCCAGATTATCACTTACATGTCCTATCTCAAAAGCATTATTCTTTAACTCTCTACCAACATAAGCATTAAAACTTTCTTGTCTAGCCATAAAGTCATCAAATTTATCTAAGCATGGGCTATGAAATTTAGTAGAGGGAATTTCAACTTTATCATATCTATAGAGAGAATTTACCTTTACTACCTGTGTCGTGTTATCAAGACAATGTGGTTCTTCAGGCGGTAAATTAAGACCATGTATTTCTTCAATAGGAGGTAAATTCTTAACGTCTTCAGCTTTAATACCTTTTTCTTTCATTGATTTCTTTGCCTCTTGCATATCTTCAGGACTGAGAAAAAAACACCTCTCTTCTTCGGAGTGGGTTTAGGAATAGGCTCAGGAGTTGGCTCAATTGGTTCAGGAATTACTTCAGGAACTGGCTCAGGAAGAGTCCAATTATTTTCATTAGTCAACATATTATTCAATAATATTTCAGCTTCGTCGACTGTTCTTTCCCTGAAAACACAACTAGCACAACTATCCAAGTAGTCCTTGGAAGCATCGGTTAGTCCATTATAAAAGATATCGGTTAGTCCATTATAAAAGATATCAAGTATTTCATTTTTCTTAAGAGGATGATCAGGCAAAGCATTAAGTAACCGGAGAAGCCTCCCCCAAGCTTGTGGGAGACTCTCTTCTTTGATTTGCACAAAATTATATATTTCCCGCAAGGAAGCTTGTTTCTTATGAGCAGGGAAATATTTAGCAGAGAAGTAATAAATCATATCCTGGGGACTACGCACACAACCAGGAGCAAGAGAAATATACCAAGTCCGAGCATCACCCTTTAATGAGAACGGAAATATCTTAAGGATATAAAAATAGCGAAACTTCTCATCATTAGTGAACAGGGTAGCTATATCATTCAACTTGGTAAGATGTGCCACAACAGTGTCAGATTCAAGACCATAAAAAGGATCAGATTCAACTAAAGTAATAATTTCAGGATCAACATAGAATTCATAATCCTTACCAGTAACACAAATAGGTGAAGTAGCAAAAGCAGGGTCAGGTTTCATTCTAGCATTAATAGACTGCTGCTTCCATTTAGCTAATAATTTCTTAAGATCATATCTATCATTGCAAGCAAAGATTTCCCTAGCAGCTTCTTCATTCATAACATAACCCTTAGGTACAACAGGCAATACATAATCATTGGGAGAACCTTCATCATCACTATCATCAATAATAGCATCTTCAATATTTTCATTCCCCCTAACTCTAGCAAGTTGTTCATCAAGAAATTCACCTAATGGCAAAGTAGTATCACGCATAGAAGTAGTTTCATCATGCATAGAAGAAGTGGCATCATCAATAACATGCGACATATCGGAATTCATAGCAGTAGCAGGTTTAGGTGTCGCAAGCCTACTAATAACGGAAGGAGAATCTAGTGCAGAGCTAGATGGCAGTTCCTAACCTCCCCTCGTAGTTGAGGGAAAAATAGTAGTTCGGTCGTCTTTCAAGTTCTTCATAGTGATCAACAGATATAAATCCCAAGTGACTCAGAGAATAGAGCTATGCTCCCCGGCAACGGCGCCAAAAATTAGTCTTGATAACCCACAAGTGTAGGGGATCGCAACAGCTTTCGAGGGTAAAGTATTCAACCCAAATTTATTGATTCGACACAAGGGGAGCCAAAGAATATTCTTGAGTATTAGCAGTTGAGTTGTCAATTCAACCACACCTGGATAACTTAGTATCTGCAGCAAAGTGTTTAGTAGCAAAGTAGTATGATAATAAAGGTAACAGTAGCAAAAGTAAAGATAAATGTGTTTGGGTTTTTGTAGTAGTTGTAACAGTAGCAACGGAAAAGTAAATAAGCAAAGAACAATATGTGAAAAGCTCATAGGCAATGGATCAGTGATGGATAATTATGCCGGATGCGATTCCTCACGTAATAATTATAACATAGGGTGACACAGAACTGGCTCCAATTCATCAATGTAATGTAGGCATGTATTCCGTAAATAGTCATACGTGCTTATGGAAAAGAACATGCATGACATCTTTTGTCCTACCCTCCCGTGAAAGCGGGGTCCTAGCGGAAACTAAGGGATATTAAGGCCTCCTTTTAATAGAGAACCGGAACAAAGCATTAGCACATAGTAAATACATGAACTCCTCAAACTACGGTCATCACCGAGAAGTATCCCGATTATTGTCACTTCGGGGTTGTCGGATCATAACACATAATAGGTGATTATAGACTTGCAAGATAGGATCAAGAACACACATATATTCATGAAAACATAATAGGTTCAGATCTGAAATCATGACACTTGGGCCCTAGTGGCAAAGTCATAGCAACATCAATCTCAGAACAGAGTGGATACTAGGGATCAAACCCTAACAAAACTAACTTGATTACATGGTAAATCTCATCCAACCCATCACAGTCCAGCAAGCCTACGATGGAATTACTCACGCACGGCAGTGAGCATCATGAAATTGGTGATGGAGGATGGTTGATGATGACGATGGCGACGAATCTCCCTCTTCGGAGCCCCAAACGGACTCCAGATCAGCCCTACCGAGAGAGATTAGGGCTTGGCGGCGGCTCCGTGTCGTAAAACGCGATGAAACTTTCTCTCTGATTTTTTTTCTCCCGGAACATGAATATATGGAGTTGGAGTTGAGGTTGGTGGAGGTCCAGGGGGGCCACGAGATAGGAGGCCGCGCCCTAGGGGGGCGCCCCCCTATCTCGTGGACAGCCTGTGGGCCCCCTGGTCTTGATTCTTTCGCCAAAAATTCTTATTAATTCCAAAAAGTGCCTCCGTGGATTTCCAGGACATTCCGAGAACTTTTCTTTTCTACACATAAAACAACATCATGGTAGTTCTGCTGAATACAGCGTCAGTCCGGGTTAGTTTCATTCAAATCATGCAAGTTAGAGTCCAAAACAAGGGCAAAAGTGTTTGGAAAAGTAGATACGTCGGAGACGTATCATGACGTAGCACCTAGAATAGCCTCTGAACGGAATTTATGAAGTGGCATCTTGTATATTTCATCCAAGGCTTTATGTACTCATTATGGTGGCTTAAAAGTCCTGAAATCATCACTTGTAACTCCGTTCTTGTTTCCCTTGAGCGTGCCATCATCTCCATGCTTGTTCTTTCTCCAATGTCCATCCTTCTCCAAGCTAGACCCTTTATTTGTAAGCAAAAGAAATGTATCCAATTTAGGCAGCAACATATTCTCATGAACATTAGAATCATTACCAAGAACGAAAGTACCTGGTAATTTAATTGGCATGCGCGAGCTCTAGTAATTGGTCCAATATGTATAGTAGCAGGGACTGTGGTTGTAACAATGGTATGATGTCCTCATCATCCTCCCCTTCTTGAAATGAAGTCGTCCTCGACGGAAGCTCATCTTCCTCACCAAATCACGCTTCAAATCTGCAATGTTAAAAGTGGGACTAACCCCAAAATCTGCAGGCAACTCAAGTTTATATGCATTATCATTTATTTTCTCCAACACCTTAAAAGGACCATCGGCACGTGGCATTAACTTTCATTTGTGCAAATTAGGAAATCTATCCTTACCCAAATGTAACAAAACAAGATCTCCAGGTGCAAACACAACATGTTTTCTACCCTTATCTCCAGCAAGTTTATATTTAGCATTCATATGCTCAATGTTTTCCTTAGTTAACTCATGCATTTTTAAGATCAATTCAGCACATTGTTTAGCATCAAAATTAACCTTCTCCGAAGATGGAAGAGGCAACAAATCAGTAGGTGGATGAGGTAGGAAACCATACACAGTTTCAAAAGGGCACATCTTAGTAGTAGAATGCAATGAACAATTATAAGCAAATTCAATATGAGGCAAGCATTCCTCCCACATTTCCTTATTATTCTTCAAAACAGCCCTAAGCATACTAGATAATGTTCTATTGACTACTTCAGTTTGTCCATCAGTTTGGGGATGACAAGTAGTACTAAAAAGCAGTTTGGTCCCCAACTTAGCCCATAAACATCTCCAAAAGTGGCTAAGAAATTTAGTATCACAATCTGAAACAATAGTATTTGGCACACCATGCAAGCGAATATTTTCACGAAAGAACAAATTAGCAACATTAATAGCATCATCGCTTTTATGACATGGTATAAAGTGTGCCATTTTCAAGAATCTATCCATGACAATAAATATGCTATCCCTCCCCTTCTTTGTTCGAGGTAAACCTAAAACAAAGTCCATAGATATTTCCTCCCAAGGAACACTAGGTACAGGCAAAGGCATATACAAACCATGAGGATTGAGTCGTGACTTAGCTTTTTGACATGTAGTGCAGCGAGCAATAAAACACTCAACATCCCGTCTCATCTTTGGCCAAAAGAAATGTGTAGCAAGTATGTCCTCCGTCTTCTTCACGCCAAAGTGTCCCATTAATCCTCCTCCATGCGCCTCCTGCAACAACAAAAGACGAACGAAGCTAGCTGGAATGCATAACTTGTTAGCACGGAACACAAATCCATCATTAACGACGAACTTGTTCCACATTCTTCCTTATTTACAATTCTGCATTACATCTTTAAAATCAGCATCATGGACATATTGATCTTTGATGGTCTCCAAACCAAATAATTTGAAGTCAAGTTGTGAAAGCATAGTATAGCAAAGAGACAATGCATCAGCAATAACATTTTCTGTACCCTTCTTGTGTTTAATGACATAAGGGAAAGTCTCAACGAATTCAACCCATTTAGCATATCTATGATTCAGTTTGGCTTGACTTTTCAATTTAATTTCAGAAGCAACACTAGATGGTTTATTATTAGGCTTCATTAGTTGCTCAAATTCTTTTGCCACAATCTGGTTTTCACTCTTATTCTTCTCCTGTTTTGCTTTATTAGCTCTATTAATATCATCTTTCAAAATGGAATCAGGAGACATAGGAAGCAAAGTAATATTTTTATCCTTATCAACAAGAGTATACTGATTGTTTCTAACATTTCCATGGTCTACCAAGTAATAAGGAACATGCTTGCATAGGTACCACATCACAATCAACATAATCAGCATATGTAGAGATACTAAAATGCACACGAACAGTACGTGTTACCTTAACCTTGCCGCTGTTGTTGAACCATTGGATGTAGTAAGGATGTGGATGTGGTCTTGTGGTTAGAGATAGCTTCTCCACCATCTCCATGATTGCCAAGTTGTTCCAGCTCCCTCCATCTATAATGACGTGACCAGAACGTTCCTTCACAACTCCCTTTGTATGGAACAAATTTTTCCTCTGATTTTGCTCCGCTTGTGTGACCTGCACACTCAAAACACGTTGAGCAACTAAACATTCATACCTATCAGCATCTTCAGGAGCCATGTAGTGCGTCTCATGTTCAGTATCATGTCCACCGTGTTCTTCACGTGTAATAAGAGCCAAAGTCTCATCATCATAGTCACTAGCGGACTCATACCCACCATCCTCAGTAGCAATCATCACGCGCGCAGACTTGCATTCTCTCACATAATGACCTCTTGATGCGGAGCATCCCACGGTCATCCACATGGACGTATCTACATCTCCCACGACACCAGTTGGACCAATGACAAGAGCTCGAGCAAAGGCTATCGAACATAAGGTGAACTCGCTCCTCTCCGAACTACCCCTTTCTACACATGAGACATGGCTACTACCTCAAGCGGAAACCTATGTGTGATCAGGTACTTAGAAGATGGCCAAGGAACAGCTACACCCAATGGCCATGACGGCTAGGACACCGAGTAGGAAGGACACGAAGAAGAGACGCCGAAGAAGCTCCAGCGAGCGGACGACCGCCCAGGACCGGACGTCCGACGCCTGAAGCTCAAGCCAGCGGACGTCCGATCAAGATCGGACGACCGATGCGTGTGTGCACGCAGCTTTGGGCCTGAGGCCCATGTACTCCTTCATTCCGCCCCTTTTTGTACTATGACTATAAATAGACCTCTCCCTCCTCCTAGCTAGGGTTAGCGTTGTGATATCTCATTTGTGAGATAGAGCCTCGCTCATCCATCCGGATCTGCTCCTCCGCGAGAGACTGTGCCTCTACGGAGAAGATCCACTTGGATTCAAGACCCCTAACGGGAAGAACTCAAGACCTCCTCACGGAGAAGAACCGGTTACCCTATGTATCGTCCCTTGTTGGATTCGGATCGTGTATCTCTTTGTGTTTCGAGGATCTAGCATATGTGTGACCATCTCTTGTTGGTTGAGTGATTTGTCTTGGGTTTCCCCTCGTTTTCCCCTCGTGTTGTTCGTGTTCTCGGTAGGATTTCCTCCAGCGTGAAATATCGCGCATCTAGGGTTCTACCCTACATCATGTTGGTATCATGAGCCACGTTGATCACGTTTTGGAGCCCCTACCCTTTGTTTTCTAGCTTGATTTTGTTGTTTTTCGCCCTCATCCAAAAATCCCCACCAAAAATAGCCCCAATTTTTTTGATTTGTTGGTGTGATGAAGTTTTGTTGGATTTGATCCATCGATTTGCTTTGCCACGTGTGGATCTAGCTTTCTCCCATCTTCTCCACCAATTTCGACAACAAAATTGCTCGAATTTGGCCTCTCCACCTTCCTCCACCACCAACCCGAGTTGCTCATCCTGTGCCCCGAGATCACCCAGGCACCGGACGTCCGCTGACCACCGGATGTCCGACGACCGGACGACCGCTGACCACCGGACGTCTGCTGAACCCTGACGAAACTGAACTTCAGTTCGTCCACCACCAGCTCTACACTTTCCACCTCCACTTTTGCTCTCCGATTACACCATTGCTCCACCACCGCTTTCCGCAAGCTCCACCATCGCTCACAGCTACCACCTCCGACAGTTTTGACCCATTTTGGTCTTTGAGAATTTGAGTTGTGGTTCCCATGTCCTATTGTGTTTCGGCTATATAGGTATGGTTTGACATCAACATCACCACCGCTCATCTTCGCCAAGGACTCGTCATCGCCAATAAACGTCTGTGCTGACAAACGACTACCGCGGCGGTAACCTCGACGACATCTTTGTCTATTCCATGCCATTGCCTTGATAACCACCATAGCCTTACTTTTGTGTTGCTTACCCATTGAGACTAGCCTTTGAGTATTGCTGGCAACGTGACTTGTGCACATTAGTGATCATACTTCACATAGCATACATACCATATCATAGCTGTGCATATCTTCATATCATCTTTTGTGTCACAAAGTTGTCATCGCATACACAATTGCTATCTTGGTTCGTGAAGTTTTGCATGAGAAAATAGCTCATAAGTGAAAGAGCCAAACAAGCTTTTAAGCAAAAAGGAAAGATAAGCAAAGAGCTTATAAACAAGAACCATAGCATCATACTACATTAAGATTGTCATACTCGATCATCTTGGATCATATAACTGGAATACCATACATATAACATACTTGGGATAGAAGTCATTGCATTTTTGCCTAGTAGGTTGTGCACAAGTTCCATATCCGCCTATTGTGCAATCGTGCTAGCGTCTCTCTAGTGTTGTGTAACAAGAGCATTTTCTTGGTCTCCACATTTTGGCTCATCCCTTGTTTACACGACCCCACTTATCTATTTGCGTGTGTGTTTCCGTGTACCATATCTTGCTATTGGTCTAGTTGTTGCATTTGGAAATTTGTGAATCTTTTCCAACATTATTGAGGCTCACTAACTATTGCATCAAATTTGTGCCACCATCCTAACCGAACTCCACCATAAGCTTTTACTTGTGTAGGTGCGAGAACCGACAAGAATTGGTACCAATTGTGCTATTTCCTTGTCCACATTTGAGTGATCATTGATCCATCTTCAACATCGGTCAAGGTACATTTGGTACAAGTTCTTCTCTTTCTCCCACTCACATATTTGCTTGGAATGATGGATAGGACAAGTTCTTCTACCAACCCACTCTTCATCGAGCAAGACAACGACATGTCATCCTATGTCACCAAGAGCCACCTGTTCGGTGCACAACAAGCTTTGCATCAAGAACAACAAGCAATGAGCGACCACATCAACAATCTCACCACCGACGTGCGAGTCTCCGAGCAACAAACAAGAGACTACTTCGACAACAAGCTCGACGCTCACAAACTAGAGAACGACGCAAGAATGGACGAGATTCATGCTTTATTGGTGAACCGCCATTCTTCCACTTCTTCCTACTCAAGACGGAGCCATTCAAGTCGACATACCGGCGACACCTTCTCCAGCTCAAGTACACCGACATCAAACACCCTACGTCGAGCCGCGCGTCAAGCATCTCGCAACCCTATACACGACAATCATCCACAAGAGCAATTCGACGAGCAAGCACATCGTCATCGACAAAACCAAGTCCCTCTTGCACAAGCACAAGATAGGCAACGTCAACGTCTCCAAGAGGAAGAGCGAGCGTGACAACATCAAGACGAACAAGACGCCGAGGCTCAACGTCAAGAACAACGACTACGCGAAGCTCAAGCACTTGAAGCACAACATGCCCTCTAAGAATCAATTCGAGCCATTGCCAGCCGCAACCGAGATATGCGCAATCAAGAGGAAGCACTTCACGAAGAAATTCAAGAGAGAGCCTACCAAGCAAGAGTGCATCGACAAGTTCCTCAAGCTCCTCCACAAGCTCGACAAGCTCCTCCACAACCTCAAGTTCATCAAGAGAAAGACAAAAATGGAAAATCCTCCACGCCAAGAGCAACATGAGGTTCATAATCCTCCATGTCAAGGGCGTCATCATCGCCCTCGACACCAACACAATGAAGAGCAACATTACGGCAAGCTCAAGCTCACCATGCCCAAGTTCAATGGAAGCAATGATCCTGAAGAACACCTATCATGGGCATTGAAGGTCGAGAAACTCTTTCGCTTGCATAACTATGAGGAAGATAAGAAGATCTCTATGGCCTCCCTTGAGTTCCAAGACTATGTACTCATATGGTGGGAACAAGTCCTTGAGCGTCGAGAAGCAAGAGGTGAACTACCAATAACCACATGGGAGGAAATGAAGGATGTCATGCGTGCATGCTTTGTGACAACCTAGTACAACCACGATCTCTTCAAGAAACTCCAACTACTCAAGCAAGGAACAAAGAGTGTTGAAGAATACTACAAGGAAATGGAGATTGCCATGATAAGATCCACTGTCACGAAAGATGATGAGCAAACTATGGCACGTTTCTTGAATGGACTCAATCATCCCATCAAGAAGATTGTCGACTTCCAACCATACTCCAACCTCATTGAGCTCGTGCATCTAGCTACCAAAGCGGAACGTCAAGTGCAAGATGACTTCAAGTACGCCAAGTACTTGTCCAAGAGCTACGACTTCTCCAACACCCAAGCTTCAACGACTCCAACAACTCCTACCTTGATCAAACCATCTACAAGCAACGACGACAAGTCGAGTTACAAGAAAACTTCGACAACCTCAAGTCGTCCTCCTAGTACAAGCAACTTCAAGCCGCGCGCTTCATCATCTACTCCAACTGATGAGACCGTTAAGACAAGTTCCATAAAGTGTTTCACTTGCGGCGGCCGAGGCCACAAGTCCTTTGAGTGTGCCAACAAGTGCACCATGATCCTCAATGACGACAAAACCTATGACTCCATGAGTGAAGAGGAGATGGAAGCCCTTGAGCAAGCGGCCATGCACCGGCGCGTGAATGGAGATGAAGATGATGAAGTCTTTTGTGATGAGGATTCGAGCCCCGCTCTCGTTTTCTCCAAAGTATTGACTCTTCAACATAAACAAGACGAAGACCAACGATGCCATATCTTCCACACCAAGGCCGGCATCAATGGAAGGTCCGTCAAGGTCATCATCGATGGAGGTAGTTGTCACAACTTGGCAAGTGAAGAACTATGCTCAAAGCTCCAATTGGTCAAGATGAAGCACCCGCACCCCTACAAGGTCCAATGGCTAAGTGATTCCAACACTATACAAGTTGAGCATACGGTCAAAGTCTCCTTCAAAATTGGAGCATATGAAGACACTTTGGAGTGTGATGTCATCCCGATGTCCGTTTGCCACCTCCTTCTTGGTCGACCATGGCAATTTGACCGCGGTGTCATCCACAACGGGCGTACCAATCACTACAGCTTCAAGATGAAAAGCAAGAAGTATGTGCTACAACCTATGTCCCCAAGTCAAGTGATCGCCGACAAGCAAGCCACCCATCCTGGAGAAAAGAGTGAGAGAGTGATCCACCCAAAAGAGAGTGAGCGCCACAAGCCAAAATCAAGTGCCTCCACGATGAGCGACAAGAAAAACTTAGTCCAATTTTCCACCAAAAGTGAGATGAGAGAAGTGTATGAGAACCCATCAAGTGTTATGCACTATGTCCATGTGTGAAAAGATGAGGCACCAAAAACTAACACCTCTCACAATCTACCTTTAGTGTTGTCTTCTCTTTTGCAGGAATTCCAAGATGTTTTCCCCGATGAGCTACCTCCGGGTCTACCTCCACTACGAGGCATTGAGCACCTCTTCCTAACAAGGCTCCCTACCGCGTCAACCCCGAGGAAACTAAGGAGATCTAACGACAAGTACAACAACTCATCGACAACGGTCAAGTACGTGAAAGCTTGAGCCCTTGTGCTGTTCCAATCATACTTGTTCCGAAGAAAGACGGTACTTATCGCATGGTTTCTGATTACCGTCCCATCAATGCTATCATCGCTCGATATCGTTACCCTATTCCACGTGTAGATGATATGATTGATGAGCTTAGAGGAGCCACCATTTTATCTAAGATCCATCTTAAGAGTGGCTACTATCAAATACGCATCCAAGAAGGTGATGAATGTAAAGCAGCATTTCACACCAAATTTGGCTTATATGAATGGCTAGTTATGCCAATGGGTTTATCCGAAGCACCTGGTACTTTCATGCAAGTCATGCACTTTGTTCCTCGTCCCTATATTGGTATTTGTTGTGGTCTATTTTGATGATATTCTTGTCTTTAGCAAATCCCTCAAAGATCATGTCACCCATCTTAGAATCGTGTTGCAAACCCTTAGGAAAGAGCATCTTTGTGCTAACATGGATAAATGCCTTCTTGTGTTTTGTTGTGTCTTCTAAGGGTGTCCATGTAAATGAATCTAAGATCAATGCTACTAAAACTTGGCCCCAACCAACCAACTTGAAACAAGTGTGTAGTTTTCTTGGTTTAGCCGGTTTCTATCGTCGCTTTGTGAAGGATTTTACCACCATTGCTTCACCTTTACATTCTTTGAGTAAGAAAAATGTGCCATTTGTTTGGGGACCATCCCAAGATACCGCATTTAATGATCTTAAGAATTTGCTTACTCATGCTCCCGTGCTTGCATTACACAACTTTGACACACCATTGCTTCACCTTTACATTCATTGTGATGCTAGTGGTAATGGCATAGGAGGTGTGTTAATGCAAGAGAAGCGCCCCATAGCATACTTTAGTGAGAAACTTTCCAGAGCGCAACTCAATTACCCCATCTATGACAAAGAGCTATATGATTTAGTGTGAGTTTTGCACGAATGGGAACATTATCTTCGCCCTCATGAATTTGCCATTCATACCGATCATGAAACGCTTAAGTACTTAAAAGGACAAACTAAGTGGAATAAGTGTCATGCTAAATGGAGTGAATTCATTGAATCATTTCCTTATGTCATCAAGTACATCAAGGGTAAGGAAAATGCAGTGGCGGATGCTCTTTCCCACATATGCACGCTTGTCACTAAACTTGAATTGAATGTCATTGGCTTTGAGCACATAAAAGACTTGTATGCGCATGATTCTACTTTTGTTATTCCTTATGCCAAATGTTTGAGGCATACATCTTGGGAACGCTATCACATCAAGGATGATTACATTATGATTGCTAACAAACTTTGCATTCCCGAGTCTTCTCTCCGTTTGCTCCTTTTGCAAGACGCTCATGGAGGCAGACTCATGGGACACTTTGGACGCAACAAGACATTCACCATGCTCTCCAAGAACTACTTTTGGCCCAAGATGTTCTGCGACGTCTCATGTTTCACCAACCGATGCTCTACATGTCTCAAAGATAAGTCAAAAGCTCAATCCCATGGTCTGTACATGCCTCTTCCTATTCCTTATCAACCTTGGGAAGACATTAGCATGGATTTTGTACTTAGTTTGCCTAGAACTCAAAATGGAAACGATTCCGTGTTTATTGTTGTGGACCGATTCTCTAAAATGGCTCATTTTATCCCATGCAACAAGATAGACGATGCTTCACATATTGCAAATCCTTTTTGTAGGGAAATCTTGCGCCTACATGGAGTGCCAAAGACAATTGTCTCAGACCGCGACGTCAAGTTCTTGAGTTACTTTTGGAAGACTCTATGCGCCAAGCTCGGAATCAAGCTCTTGTTCTCCTCGGCATACCATCCTCAAACCGACGGCCAAACGGAGATGATGTACCGTACACTCTCCACTCTACTTCGTGTGTTGATCAAGAGGAGCATCAAGGAGTGGGAGGCGTGCCTACCCATCGCCGAGTACGCCTACAACCACACAAGACATTCGACTACCAGCAAGTCCCCCTTCGAGGTGGTCTACGGCTTCAACCCGTTGTCCCCATTGGACATTCTACCTCTTCTACTACAAGAGCGCACCAATATGGAGGCGAGTGCACGAGCAAGCTATCTCAAGAAGATGCATGAACATACAAGGCATGCCATTGAGCGCCAAGTAAAACGACTCGCGACCAAGCTCAACATCAACAAGCAACCCATGATATTCAACATAGGAGATCTTGTGTGGCTACACCTTCGCAAGGACCGCTTCCCCAACGAACACAAGTCCAAACTTCTACCCCGAGCCGATGAACCCTTCAAGGTGCTAACACGCTACAACAACAACGCTTACAAGATCGACTTCCCAAGCGACATGTACAACGTGAGCGACATCTTCAATGTCAAAGACCTCTCGCCATACCATGGTGATGAAGCTTTCGATCCGAGGTCGGATCTTTCCCAAGGGGGGGAGATGGTGCGGAGCATCCCACGGTCATCCCCATGGACGTATGTACATCTCCCACGACACCACTTGGACCAATGACAAGAGGTCAAGCAAAGGCTATCGAAGATAGGGTGAACTCGCTCCTCTCCGAACTACCCCTTTCTACACATGAGACATGGCTACTACCATAAGCAAAAACACTATGTGTGATCAGATACTTAGAAGAAGGCCACAGAACAGCTACAACCAATGGCCAAGACGGCGATGACACCGAGTATGAAGGAAAAGAAGAAGAAACGCCGAAGAAGCTCCAGCGAGCGGACGACCGCCCAGGACCGGACGTTCGACGCCTGACGCTCCAGCCAGCATACGTCCGATCAAGACCAGACGTCCGCTGCCTGTGTGCGCGCAGCTTCGGGCCTGAGGCCCATGTACCCCTTCATTCTGCCCCTTTTTGTACTACGACTATAAATAGACCTCTCCCTCCTCCTAGCTAGGGTTAGCATTGTGATAGCTCATTTGTGAGATAGAGCCTCGCACATCCATCCGGATCTGCTCCACCGAGAGAGACTGTGCCTCTACAGAGAAGATCCACTTGGATTCAAGACCCCTAACGGGAAGAACTCAAGACCTCCTCACGGAGAAGAACCGGTTACCCTATGTATCGTCCCTTGTTGGATTCGGATCGTGTATCTCTTTGTGTTTCGAGGATCTAGCATATGTGTGACCATATCTTGTTGGTTGAGTGATTTCTCTTGTGTTTCCCCTCGTGTTCTTCGTGTTCTCGGTAGGATTCCCTCCAAACATGAAAGATCGACCATCTAGGGTTCTACCCTACATCACCTCTTCCCTTACAACGACGACAAATAATATCACATGTTTGCCCTATTGATGCCATGGAAGAAGAAGAGCTCTGTGCAGGCCCGGCAGGTGCACTCTTGGCAGATAGTTGTGGTTGTGCCTGCTTTCTTATATCACGGCTGGAGGTGGCACCTGATGGAGGTGCTGGTGTAGTGGAAGTAGAAGATGCACACGGTGTTCATGATGAAGGTCGACCTGCAGAAAAGTTAGTTCGTGCCAATGCCTGTCGATCCCGCACTTCATGCTCAGCTTTACCAGCAAGATGGAATAAACAAGTGATATTATTATACTCCTTATACTCTAGAATGGTCTGAGTCTCTCTATTTAATCCACCCATAAAACGTGCAAGCATAGCTTCATTCTCCTCAACAATACCACATCCAATCATGCCAGTTTTAATGCCTGATAATATTCTTCTATAGAATTTTTTTCCTTGTCTCAAACGATGCAGTTTTTGAAGTAATTCACGTTAATAATATGGTGGAACCCAACGAGTACACATAGTAGTTTTCAAAGCAGCCCAAGTAGCTGGAATAGGATATAATCTACAATGTTACGACCACCATACACATGCAAAACTAGTGAAAGCACAAACAGCAGCAGCAACCCGTCTCTCCTCGGGATATTGTAAACATGTAAAACGTTGTTCAGTTTCTAACTCCCAAGTAAGATATATATCAGGAACATATCTACCCTCAAATGGTGGAATATTCAATTTCAGTTTAGGAATATGGTCATGATCTCGTACCTGAGGTGGTGGTGCAGGCCTACCATTGCGATTATTTGCATGTGGACGACCTGGCACTAGTGCCGGTGGTTGCACGTAGTTCTGATTTTGATCAACCTCATCCTCATAATCGCCGGCATAATCATCATCCTCCTTGGTACCGGCAGCAGCAGTAGCAGGAGCCAAAGAAGCATCAACAACAGGTACAGCGGCACCAGAAGTTTGGCCATCCTCAAGAGGAACACGCTTCCCTTATCCAAACTGATTCAGAAGGGGGTGTTGTTGTTGTCGTTGCAGAGGTGCGATAGATGCAGCGGGAGGTGGTGGTGGAAGATGCGCGAGCAATTCATTAAACTTGTTATCGAGCTTTGTTTTGAACGTGTTCTCAATGCCATCTATCTTCTCCATGACCTCTTCAATCCCGTTTAGCACATCTTGCTACTGCCCACTCATCATTCGCTGAAATTTATCAGGTAGCTGTTTGTTCGTCATGTTCTCCCAATCAGTCTCATCAGCTTGTGATCCTACCATGGTTAGCATCAATAGAAACGCACAAGAATATGATCCTACAGACTACTAGGAAGTGGTGGTGGTGTGTCACAAACCCGTCAAGCGAATCTCAAATTCTTACCAGTTCTTACCAAGCAGCAGGTGGTGATCGGCAACTGTTGTAGTCAAAAACTCTCAAAGCTTGGATAGAGCGATTACCAGGGACAGTCAAATGCATGATGTAGATTTATGTGGAGCTGGGAAGGCTAATAATATGGTAGCAAAAAGGGTCAGCAATAATCAATTCAGAGATGCAAAGTTGAATAAACGCTTAAAGACGATACTGTGCTGGTCCTAGGCTAGACCGTGCTAGAGACGCGAGCCTAGAACACTAACAAAATCACGGCACGACACGTAGTCGAGGGAGGAGCACACTCTGAATTTGTTTCTTTTTTTTCACATTTTTCCTCTCTTTTTTTTTGCTATGCAACAATTTTTTTTCGAGAAAGTCTACAAATGGTCTAAAAACTAACTAGCCAGAATTTTCCAGACTTAGTTTATTTTCTTTTTGAAACTAGAACTATTTTTCTACTATGGGTAGCCTTGAAGTTGGGAAGTCCGACTTGCTCACAACTCGGAGTATGTCGTGATCTAGAACTCAAAAACAAAGGAACAAATACTAGACTCGGAGTAGGACTAGTGGCAGAGATGAATCTGGTGGAAACTTGGACTGGTGATGATGGTATATGATGGGCGGTGGAGCACGGACTGGTGAAGAATCTGTGATGGAGGTGGACTCGGATTGGTGTGATGGTGACCTGATGGATGTATATGAATTGGATTGGTGGCGGATAAGCGGTGGATGTATATGGACTCGGATTGGCAGCGGATATTTGGTGATGGTATATGGCGTTGGCCATGATGATGGTGTGGCGGCAATGTGAAAACCTATGACCAAAACCCGAAACTCTAAGGTAACTAGACGCTAAGACAAGCAACTCGACACGACGATGCAACCGCAAATTCAACAAAGCAAAACACTAAAAAAGATTATGCAAAGGCTCAGATTGGTTCGGATATGATGAACTAACCCTATTTTTTTGGCTTTTTCGTCGATTGTAGGTATGAACAACAGATTTGATCTAAACTATGAAAAACTGGAAAATGTCACTGAGCAACCTGGAAATCTGATACCACTTGATAGAGGCAAATGTGTCTCGTATTTTGATGAGATGGTGGCTATCGTTTTGGTGGAAGTCGACTTTGACGATCCGACTACGAACGTGCTAGGATGTCGTGCCTGAGCAATCGCTAAACCAACTCTGAGAGGTTATTGACCACGCCGGAACACGATCAACTTGGCCACGAAGGTCTATTTCCTGCAAGCAAATGAAGAACAAACAAGAAACTAAGATTGCAATTTGGATATTGTGAATAAAATAGGAAAGCTTTATTAATGAAGGTGGGGTTCTGTGACGTCTTGGTCTTGTCGTTGAACACAAATGAAGTACGTGAAGTTGCAGCTATGACAAACTTTTAATCTAAACAGAACCCAAAGTCTAAACGGTGCCCTAAGGGCTATATATATGGAGGAAGAGGGGGGAATTTCGGGGCCCTTGGAGGAGGGGTCCGAAACCAACTCTATCTCTTGTTTCCCCACACATACGGACTCTAAAAATAGCCTATACTTATGTATTTCGAAATTACATGGGCCTGCCCCAATAATAATGTGACGCAGCACCAAGAATAGCCTCTCGATGAAATTTATGAAGTGGCATCTTGTATGTTTTGTCCAAGGCTTTATGCACTCATTATGGTCGCTTCAAAGTCCTGAAATCATCACTTGTAACTCCGTTGTTGATGAGGACATAACTACCATGTATACGACCAAAAATATTGCATACATGTGTATTTGTGAGGTGATTTCTAATGCAAACTATGCAATAATTTATTTATGTCACCCAGGACAAAAATACTTCACAAACTTTTATGTCATTTCCAATTGTAGGTGTATGGTACATTTGTACAATCCACATATCAAGATAAGGGGAAAAGAAATGTTTAAGTTCTGTTCAACAAGTCCTCACACGTCATTTTTGGGCCAAGAGAAGATAGAGTCCAAGTCTCTCACGTTCTGGATTCAGATTCGGACTGCACAGACACACCTGATTTAAAACGCCAAGAACTCTTTCATACGGACAACAAATCGGGTGATTATTTTTCTTTTGTAAAGTAGATTTTGTGCTCTTTCCAACCCAATTGGAATCACCTTAAAATCCGTCCGCAGTGTTGAGTTATCAACGAAACAATCTGACGTTGTAGCAGAATCCAAGTGAAACTACAAGTCCAAAGGTGTTGCATCACCTCCACTTGGGCCCATGAGCCTTGTATGACCTAGGGTTAGTTTTATGCTGCCTTGGGACGTTCTCCCGCCTCCTTGGCCGCCACCCCTTGCTCATATATAAGTAGATTCATCTAGTAGCTTTTCCCTTGGGTTTTATTTAGTTAAAAGTTAGCCATCACTGCAACTTCGTGTACTTCGTTTGTGTCCAACGACTAGACCAAGACCGCTTATGAAACCCCACTTTTATCAATACTTCATCCATATTCGCAATATTCAGATTGCTTAATCATATTCTTTCTTGTTCTTTGATTGCTTGTAGGAATAGACCTTTGTGGTCAGGTTGATCGCGCTCCGGCGTGGTCAATAACTGAGTTGGTTTAGCGATTGCTAAGGCGCAGCGTCGTTGTACGTTCGTAGTCGGATTGTCAAAGTCGTCTCCACCAAATCGATAGTTATCATCTCATCGAAAGATCGGGCCCCTCGCCTCTATCAAGTGGTATCTGTTTTCAGGTTGCTCGGTGAGAATTACCAGTTATCCCTTGATTTGATTTATTTTCTTACCTATTGTCCAAAAAAATCCAAAAAAAAGTTAGATCTATTCATCCTTCGTCCTAGCTAGTGTGTGCCTTTGCAATTTTCTTTTCATTGTTTGCATTATTGAATTATCGGTCGCATCGTCATGTCGAGTTGCTGGTCTTAGTGTCTAGTTTGTCTAGAGTTTCGAGTTCTGTTCACATTAGTCACGTCGCCGCTGCATCGTTATCCCTTCCACTGTCCACCACCCCATCCATCAATTTCCACCATGTGCTACCCATCGTTCATTATCATAATCATAGTTGAGATTGTTCACATCTTTGCTTGATTCAATCTGCATCTTATCTAGTTTATTTTGGAAAGAAGGAGAAAAAAAGTCAGAGAAAAAAAAGGAGAGAAAGAAAAAGAAAAACAAGTGTGAAAAAAGGAGAGAAGAAAAAAATAAAATTTGTATCTATCTAGACTCAATCTCGTACCTGAATTTGGATTGGAATCTGTTTTGCGCACTATTTAGTAAAATAGGCATAACTTCCTCATATGAAGTCCGTTTTGGCTCCGTGAGTACTCAAATTAAAGCTAGTGACGAGACGCATCTAAATAGTTTAAGAAGCTAGTTCAAAATTTGGCACCTCAAAATCGGCATCTAAATAGGTCTTTCTTGCCCTCTGAAGTTCGCAAACACAGCTTGTTCCAGTTTTTCAGGCCAGTTTTGGAATTTTTTGACTCCTCATATCAAGTCGGAATTGAGTGATTATTTTTGCATTTGAAAGCTTGAGTCAGTGCCATTCTTGGGAAAAAATATTAGAAAATTGGCACAAATTTCTAAAGAGAAAAGTTGGAGAGGAAGTTGTTGATATATCCTGCTTGGCAGTTGTTTAACATCATTATCTTTACTGCTATTGTGATCTTCACTTTTAACTTACTGTCTGGAGCTACTTCATATCTTTTATTGATGCTAGTTGTGCTACGTCGTGACCTCATTAGTGTTCTAGGCTCGCGTCTCTAGTCCGGTCTAGCCTAGGACCAGCACAGTACCCTTCTTTGAGCGTTTATTCAACATTGCATCTCTGAATTGATTATTTCTATTCTTTTGCTACCATATATAGCCAACCCAGCTCCACATATTTCTGCATCGTGTATACTTACGTTCTCCTGGCAATCGCTTTACTCAATCTTCGGAGTTATTTAACACCGCTGGTTGCCTGTCACCATCTGCTGCATGGTAAGAACTTGTAAGATATTGATATTTGCTATATACTGTGAGTGTTTTACCACCACATCCTAGTAGTTAACAGGAACATTATTCTCGGATTTTGTTTCTTGTTTTCTACTAACTATGGCAGGTTGCAGAGTTGTTAGTTCTTGGGCTTCATCGATTGTGAGAGATTTGCCACCACCTAAGAAAATACAACAACCGTCACAAGAGGAGCAACGATTTGCCACCACCTAAGAAAATACAACAACCGTCACAAGAGGAGCAACGATTTGCCACCACCTAAGAAAATACAACAACCGTCACAAGAGGAGAAACAATATCAGAATGCACATAATCAGGTTAATGTTTTCATGCCATCATTTATTGGTCATTTTAGGCCTGATTTGTATATTGAATGGGAGTACGAAATAAATGCTATATTTGCTTCCCATAATTTTGATGAGCGTGGAAAATTTCAAGCTGCAGTTAGTACTTTCGGTAGTTTTGCTTTAGTTTGGTGGAGCGAATATTGTCGGTAAACCCAGATTTTATACCTACTACTTGGGTTGATTTAAAACTTGTCATGAGAGATAGATTCGTTGATGTTTATTATACTCGTGGCATGATAAAAAAAATTATAACATTTAAAACAAGGCACTGACACAGTCACAAAATATTATGATGATTTACAAACTGCATTGTTGCACTCATTTTAAGAAGAAAGTGAAGAAGATTTTATGGATAGATTTTGCGGAGGATTAAACCGTGATATTCAACAGATACTAATTCATGAATAGTGTTATCATATTGACCATTTGTTTCGTCTTGCTTGCAAAGCTGAACAGGAAATAAAACGACGTGTTGCCCACAAGGAGAACAAGCGCACGGTGCACATTCCAAGTGTTGATACAGATGTTTCTTCAACTACTAGGCGTACTATGACAACCACATCCGTTGTTACGTGAACTACATCATCTCCACCATGTGACACATCACCATGGAGAGTGCCTACATCATTTGAGTTGATCATAAGAGGTAATGACAAAGGTACATATTTTCCACTTTCACATGAGAATGATGCATGCCTAGTTAACTTGAATACATCATGTGTTGAGTTACCTATTGATTTTGGCACACCACCTATTTTTGAGAATTGTGTTACTGTAATGAATGCGTCAGGTGATCAAACAACTAAAATACCAACAATTTTGAGTGCACCCATTGAATTAAGTGTTGATGCAAAAGAACCTATGTTTAGTCATTTTGATATGACCTCTAATCATGGTGATGATTCTGTCAACAATGACTTATTGCAAGTTTGCTTATTTAAGCATGTTGTAGCATGCAAATTTTATGCAAGTAAGGTTTATTCACCAATGTTAGGATGGTTTAATGATGAATATTGTCAACCTTTTGAAATGAATAAGAGCTTCTCTTATATGTGTAAACTGAGTAACAATATTTTCATGCCTTCTACTTCTTGTGATAATATTTTGGCTTTAGATTTTATGAACTATGAAGGTTACTCATGTATACATGTGTCATATGTGCAAAAACCAAGGGAAGTAAAAATGGATGACATATACATATACGACATGTACACCTTGTCTCTTTTGTTAGCCACATTTCAGATTAAGCAACGGCAAGGACGGCTTTGTTTTCAAGAAGGGGAGGATGATGAGGACTTGACTACCATGGATACGACCAAAAATATTGCATACATGTGTATTTGTGAGGTGATTTCTAATGCAAACTATGCAATAATTTATTTATGTCATCTAGAACAAAAATACTTCACAAACTTTTATGTCATTTCCAATTGCAGGTGTATGGTACATTTGTACAATCCACATATGAAGATAAGGGGAAAGGAGATGTTTAAGTGTTGTTCAAAAAGTCCTCTCACGTCACTTTTGGGCCAAGAGAAGATAGAGTCCAAGTCTCTCATGTTCTGGATTCAGATTCGGACTACATAGACACACCTGATTTAAAACGCCAAGAACTCTTTCATACGAACTCCAAATTGGGTGATTCTTTTTAGTTGGAAAGTAGATTTTGTGCTCTTTCCAACCCAATTGGAATCACCTTAAAATCCGACCGGAGCGTTGAGTCAGCGATGAAACAATCTGACGCTGCAGCAAAATCTGAGTCAAACTACAAGTCCAAAGGTGTTGCATCACCTCCACTTGGGCCCATGAGCCTTGTACGACCTAGGGTTAGTTTTAGGCTACCTTGGGACGTCCTTCCACCTCCTTGGCCGCCACCCCTTGCTCCTATATAAGTATATCCATCTAGTAGCTTTTCCCTTGGGTTTTATTTAGTTAAAAGTTAGCCATCGTTGCAACTTCATGTACTTCGTTTGTGTCCAACGATCAGACAAAGACCGCTTATGAAACCCCACTTTTATCAATACTTCATCCATATTCGCAATATTCAGATTGCTTGATCATATTCTTGCTTGTTCTTCTATTGCTTGTAGGAATAGACCTTCGTGGTCAGGTTGATCGCGCTCCGGCGTGGTCAATAACCTCTCGGAGTTTGTTTAGCGATTGCTAAGGCGCAGCATCGTTGCACGTCCGTAGTCGGATCGTCAAAGTTGTCTCCACCAAATCGATAGTTATCATCTCATCAAAAGATCAGGCCCCTCGCCTCTATTAGTTCTTGTTTCCCTTGAGCGTGCCATCATCTCTGATACGGGGCTAACCCGGTGTACGCCGATCTTTCACGATTGGAGTGGGTTCCCTCGAAGAACATGATGAACACGGGGAAGAACAGAGAGAAATCACAAGGGGAAACACTCAAGAACAAGTCCAATCACACACCCACTAGACAATGAAACAAACAAGATCCACAAGGTACATGAACAACAAAGGGAAAGATACAAGGTAAGGTTCATTTCCAAGAGCAGGTCTTGATGGTATCCTAGACTAATCTTCCTGTGAGGGGTCTTGATGATATCTCGCAGGAGGATCTTCTCACATGGAGGTCTTGAACTCCATGGCAGTGGTGGTCTCTCTCTCTCTCTCTCAAGAGGAGGAGTGGTAGGAGCAAAGCTCACATACAAATGAGCTATCACTTTGCTAACCCTAGAGGGGGAGGTCTATTTATATTCTAAGTCACAAAGGGGTAAGGGGGAGAGGGATACAAGGCCAAAGGCCCGGCTGCGCACAAGCAGTGTCAGATGTCCGGTCGGGGTCGGACGTCCGGTCTCTCGCGGGGCCCGGACGTCCGGAGGGCGTCGGACTTCCGACGTTTTGGCTTTCGACAGGTGGTGTTGGTCGTCCGGTCGGCGTTGGTCATCCATGCACTAGGACTTGTCAGTCGTCCGAAGGATGTCGGTTGTCCGGTGGCTATAGATCTCCTGGATGGTCCTGGCGTGGTCGTGTCGGACGTCCAATGGACGTTGGTTGTCCGGGCGCTGTAGAGTGTCGGACGTCCGGTGGCACGTCGGACGTCCGGCAGCTGTAGACTCTGCAGCTCCATCTTCTCTTCCATGCTTCCCTCGCGGATGGTGTAGGTGTTCCTTGGCGCTTGGACTCCTCCTTGTTGTCCATGAAGCCCCGGCAATACCTATGCATGCACACGAATGGAGTGTCAAGTAGTATACCATCCTTAGAGGGGTCAAGTGAACACGTGTAAAGGAGAAGATTCACATTTATGTATGAGAAGTAGAGGTCGCATTTGTCACTTGCCAAACAGACTCTTGACATGGTGATGCCCGTAGGTTGCTCTGCATCAATCTCCATGCTTGTTCTTGCTCCAATGTTCATCCTTCTCCAAGCTAGGCCCTTCATTTGTAAGCAAAACAAATGTATCCAATTTAGGTATCATCATATTCTCATGAACATTAGAATCATTACCAAGAAACGAAAGTACCTGGTAATTCAATTGGCATGCACAAGCTCTAGTAATTGGTCTAGTATGTATAGGAGCATGGACTGTGGGTGTAACAATGGTATTGATGTCCTCATCTTCGAGAAGACGCTCAAGAGCACATTCTTCCGAGCTACCATCTCCAGCAAGATCACATCGGCATCGATGCTAACACTGAAAAGAACGTGAAGGTCAAGAGCTCAACACCAACTACCTCTCAACGACTTTACCATCTTCCTTGACATCTTCGCCATGCGACTTCAAGGCATCTTCGCCTAAGGACATACGGCATATTCGCCAACAAGCACCCCAATACTATGCTCAAGAGAAGCTCCCAAGCTCAAGCCCGCGACTCCCACGAGCTACTACGACCTCGACACCGACCACGAGATTCCTTTCTTTGGGACTCAAGAACCCGAGTAGTATCTCGAGTGGGAACGCTTGATGGATGACTACCTCAAGCTACATCAAGTCCCTTCCAAAGATCAAGTGAAGTGCACCACAAGAAACTTCCATGACTACGCCTCGACATGGTGGCTTCACACACCTTCGGAGAGCTATGACATGAGTTGGCCCAAGACGAAGAGAGCTATGAGGCGAGAGTTCATGCCTCCAACCTGCACGGAACAACTTCTACGCCAATTGGAGAACACCACCCAAGGATCCAAGTCCATTAACGCGTACTTCAAGGCGATGAAGATTGCCTTGTGATGAGCCAACGTGGACGACCCCATTTCTATGAAATTCTGCTTCATGATGGGATTGAACAACGATGTCTCCAAGACTATCTTCCTCGAGAACTACAAGTCCCTCGACGACAACTATATTGGTGCTCTCAAGGCGGAACAAGAACTCATGAAGGCCAAGGCTTCTCCATCCCACGCTCACTTCGCAAGGACCAAGCTCCATGAGAACGATTATGAGGATAGTACCACCAAGATGTCCAATCCCAACGAGCTCCAAGACGATGCTCCCAAGTTTGACTTCACTGCCATCCCTCTTTGTGGCATTGATGATGCCAAGTCTACCTCGACTCTTTTTCAAGATGGTGCGGCGATGAGGACGACTATGGAAACCCTCAAGGACCAAGCTTTGGAGGCATGCGACAAGGTGGCGAGCAAGGATGATGCTTCCATCTTTGGAGGCGAGAGTGATGATGTGCCATCTTCAGCCTTCATCCATGGCGATGATGACGAGATGACCTAGCATGGGATTTTCCCTTCGGTCATGGAGGAGAGTGATGATGTGCCATCTTCGGCCTTCATCCACGGCGACGACGACGAGATGGTTGAGCATGGGATTCTCCCTTCGACCACGATGAAGTATGATGACTTGAGTGACTTTTGCCACGATATTGAGAGTGAGAGTGACTTCACCACTAGCCCCATATATGACGAGTTGCCCCACTTTCCATGTGAGGAGAGCCACAACCCCCAACACTTGAGTGAGATGAGTGACTCCACCATATGTGACATTGAGTGCACCTACTTTGAGGGAGTGAGTGAACCACCACATGGAGAGAGTGAGTTAGTTGATAGATCTTGTGAGGCCAATTTCAACATTAACGACTCGAACTCCACCTCTATTGTGTCATCTCATTTGGTGCTAGGTCCCATATATGATGACACGCCGATACGCGACGACTTTGTCCTCCCTTTGGACAAGATGATGAGCATGGTGGAATATGATGCACCACCACATGGTTCCATCAAGATGAAGGTGACCACCATTTGGTCTTTCCCACCTCACCTAAACCACTTGAGTGGAACGACAAAGGTAGAGGGTGATGCTATAGTCCAACTAGTGGACATTCTAGACATTGATTGCTTGCATGATGTTGATCCACCTAGTACCATGCTTCATGCTAGTATGATTTCCCCATGCGATGATTTGCCCATTTATGATGAGTATGATGATTCTCATGTGGAGTCTATTAGTTGTAATGCCATGTTACATATGATTTCTTGTGACAATTCTTTAGGTCACATCATGTTTGATAATCCACTTGACTTGTCATATGCTATGCATGAGATCAACCATATGTCTTATTTGCAATCTCTTCATAGTGACTATGCATATGCCATTAAAATAAACCAAATTTGCACATATGGCATAGATTACAAGCCCATGGTTATTGGCATTTGTTTTTCTTGCAATGATATTGATATGCTCCCTTTTCATAATTTATCCCATATGCCATGCCATGACAACCTAGCTTCGGATATGCATTGTTTTGGATGTTTTTCATTTTCTCCATATTATGTTTCCAATATTGCTCATGAGGACACCCCCATAGTTTCCTCGTGCATTTTAGGAGATTTTGACCCATCCCATTCATTGCATGATCCCAATACTTTCGTGCACCATATGCTCCCCATGAATACATATGCTATTGATATGCCATATACTTGCATTCTCAATTTGTGTCCCCATCGTGCTATACATAATAACTATTATTTCATGGTGGATGACATGTTCTTATACCATGCATCAAATTTCTTTGAGCGATGCTTATCTTGCGCTAACTCTCACAAGCACATACACATCATGATGGATGATGTGTACATTTACCACGCGCACAATTTCTTTGGTTTGTGTCTCTTTTGTGTTGGTACCCATGAATACTTGTCAACCTCGCAATCCCACGGGTTGACAAAACGAGCTCTAGAGAGCAATGAGGACTTGGATCCCATGGATTGTTTTTCCCACCGCTCTCTTCGTTCCAACACTTCGCGCATTCATTCTACATGGCGCTCACTTGGCTATGGGTTATTGTCCATTACATATTATATGCCCATCTTGCCATGTTCACTTTGCATGATATGCTTATTCCTATGCCTTTTCCATGCATTTGTGACCCATGCTTTGCATTACACATGATGATTGAATCTAGTACTTGTATGTGTATTTGCAAGCTTGGTGGAGATATTGCTTGCTATTGCCATATTTGCTTTGTGCTCCATTCCTATGATGATACTTTCATCTTGCTTTGTGTTCGTGCTTGTGATATGTCACGTGCATTATCTATGCTTAGTATTTGCTCACATGACATGATTGCCATGATTTATTCTAGTGTGTTGCTTCTTCGCTCCACTAGTTTGCATGACTTCATCTCTATGCTTGATCATGTTGCATCACCCATGATTCATACTTGCTCATTTCATGCGGTTGATGACAACCATTTCCATGCTTTGCACATGATTCATATTGCTTCTTCTCATGTATCTCCATATGTTGCCTCTCTCATGCTAGATGAATTGTCATGTATTGAGTGCAACAATGATTCTCGTCTTGCTCATGAGATTTCCCCCATAGCATTCTCGCATATATTTGGAGATTTTGACATAATTCTTGTGAAGCATGCTTGTCTTACTTCTTGGCACCATGTACCTAGTGCCATTAATATATCCATTGTTGCATCATATTATTCATGCACTTGTTGATAGAGGCGAGGATCCTGATCTTTCGATGAGATGATAACTATCAATTTGGTGGAGACGACTTTGACGATCCGACTAAAAACGTGCAACGACGTTGCACCTTAGCAATCACTAAACCCACTCTGAGAGGTTATTGACCACGCCGGAGCACGATCAAGCTGACCATGAAGGTCTATTCCTGCAAACAATCAAAGAACAAGCGAGAATATGATTAAGCAATCTGAATATTGCGAATATGGATGAAGTATTGATAAAAGTGGAGTTGCATAAGCGGTCTTGGTCTGGTTGTTGGACACAAACGAAGTATATGAAGTTGCAGTGATGGATAACTTTTAACTAAATAAAACCCAAGGAAAAAGCTACTAGATGGATCTATGCAGTCCAAATCTGAATCCAGAACGTGAGAGACTTGGACTCTATCTTCTCTTGGCCCAAAAAGTGATGTGAGAGGACTTTTTGAACAACACTAAAACTTCTCTTTTTCCCTTATCTTCATATGTGGATTGTACAAATGTCCCATACACCTGCAATTAGACATGGCAAAAAGTTTGTGAAGTATTTTTGTGTTGGATGACATAAATAAATTATTGCATAGTTTGCATTAGAAATCACCTCACAAATATACATGCATGCAATATTTTTGGTCGTATCCATGGTAGTCATGTCCTCATCATCCTCCCCTTCTTGAAAACAAAGCCGTCCTCGGCGTTGCTTAACCTAAACTGTGGCTAACAAAAGAGACAAGGTGTACATGTTCTATATGTATATGTCATCTATTTTTTCTTCCCTTGGTTTTTGCAAATATGACACATGTATACATGAGTAACCTTCATAGTTCAAAAAATCTAAAACCAAAATATTATCACAAGAAGTAGAAGGCAAGAAAATATTGCAACTCAGTTTGCACATATAAGTGAAGCTCGTATTCATTTCAAAAGGTTGACAATGTTCATCATTAAACAATCCTAACATTGGGGAATAAACCTTACTTGCATCAAATTTACATGCTACAACATGCTTAAATAAGCAAACATGCAATAAGTCATTGGTCATAGAATTGACACCAAGATTAGAGGTCATACCAAAATGATTAAACATTGATTCTTTTGCATCAACAGTTAATTCAATGGGTGCACTCAAAATTGTTGGTATTTCAGTTTTATGATCACATTACGCATTCATGATAGTAACACAATTCTCTAAAATAGGTGGTGTGCCTAAATCAATAGGTAACTCAACACATGATTTATTCAAGTTAACTAGGCATGCATCATTCTCATGTGAAAGTGGAAAATCTGTACCTTTGTCATTACCTCTTATGATCAACTCAGATGATGTAGGCACGCTCGGAGGTGATGTGTCACATGGTGGAGATGATGTAGTCATCGCAACAACGGATGTGATTGTTATAGTATGACTAGTAGTTGAAGAAACATCTGTATCCAGACTTGGAATGTGCACCGTGCGCTTGTTCTCCTTGTGGGAAGAACATCGTTTTATTTCCTATTCAGCTTTGCAAGTAATATGAAACAAATGGTCCATAGGATAACACTCTTCATGAATTAGTATCTCTTGAATATCATGGTTTAATCCTCCCCAAAATCTATCCATAAAATCGTCTTCACTTTCTATTAAAACTGAGTGCAACAATGTAGTTTGTAAATCACCATAATATTTTGTTACCGTGTGAGTGCCTTGTTCTAAATGTTGTAATTTTTTAAATCATGTCACGAGTGTAATAAACATCAACGAATCTATCTCTCATGACAAGTTTTAAATCATCCCAAGTAGTAGGTTTAAAATCAGGGTTTAACCAACAATATTCACTCCACCAAACTAAAGCAAAGGTACTGAAAGTACTCACCACAGCTTGAAATTTTTCACGCCCATCAAAGTTATGGGAAGTAAATTTAGCATTTATTTCATACTCCCATTCAATATATAAATCAGGCCTAAAACGACCAATAAATGGTGGCATGAAAACATTAACCTGATTATGTGCATTCTAATGTTGTTGCTCCTCTTGTGATGGTTGTTGTATTTTCTTAGCTGGTGGCAAATCTCCCACGATCGATGAAGCCCTAGAACTAACAACTCTGGAACCTGTCATAGTTAGTAGAAAACAAGAAACAAAATCCGATAATAATGTTTCCTATGAACTACAAGGATGTGGTGGTAAAATGCTCATAGTATAGCAAATATCAATATCTTACAAGTTCTTACCATGCAACAGGTGGTGACAGGCAACTAGCGGTGTCAAATAACTTCGAAGATTGATTAAAGCGATTGCCAGGGGAACACACATATACAAAATGTAGAAATATGTGCAGTTTGGAAGGCTTAAATATTTGGTAGCAAAAGATTAACAATAATCAATTCAGAGATGCAATGTTGAATAAACGCTCAACGACGGTACTGTGCTGGTCCTAGGCTAGACTGTACTAGAGACGCGAGCCTAGAACACTAATGACGCCATGACATAGCACAACTAGCATCAATAAAGGATATGAAGTAGCTCTGTACAGCAAGATAAATGTGAATATCACAATAGAAGTAAAGATAATGATGTGAAACAACTGCCAAGCAGGATATACCAACAACTTTCTCTCCAACTTTCCTTCGGATAATTTTGTGCCAATTTTCTGATAATTGTTCTCAAGAATGAGACTGACTCAAGATTTCAAATGCAAAAAGAATCACTCAATTCCGAGGTAATATGAGGAGTCAAGAAAAATTCTAAAATTGGTTTGAAAAACTGGAATAAACTGTGTTCACGAACTTCGGAGGGCAAAAAGACCTATTTCGAAGCCGATTTTGAGGTGTCAAATATTGAACTTGCTTCTGAAACTATTTAGATGCGGCTCGTCGCTAGCTTTCATTTGAGTACACACGGAGTCAAAACAGACTTAGTATGAGGATGATTCACCTGTTTTACTGAACAATGCACAAAACAGATTCCAATCCGAATTCAAGTACGAGATTGATTCTAGATAGATCCAATTTTTTTTCTTCTATCTTTTTTTTTCTCACACTTTTTTTCTTTTTATTTCTCTCCTTTTTTTCTCTGACTTTTTTTTACCTTTTTCTCTCTTTTTTTCTCTGCCTTTTTTTCTCCCTCTTTCCAAAACAAACTAGATAAGATGCACATTGGTTCAAGCGAAGATGTGAACGACCTCAACTATGATTATGACCTTGAACGGTGGGTAGGACATGATGAAAATTGATGGATGGGTGGTGGACCGCGTAAGGGATAATGATGCAGCGACAGCATGACTACTATGAACAGAATTCGAAACTCTAAATAAACTAGACACTAAGACCAGCAACTCGACACGACAATGCAATCGATAATTCAATAATGCAAACAATAAAAAGAAAACAGTAAAGGCTCAGACTGGCTTGGACAAATGATGAATAGATCTAACTTTTTTTTGTGGCTTTTTCTTGGACAATAGGTAAGAAAATAAATCTAATCTAGGGAAAACTGGAAATTATCACCGAGTAACCTGAAAACTGATACCACTTGATAGAGGCGAGGATCCCGATCTTTCGGTGAGATGATAACTATCGATTTGGTGGAGACAACTTTGACGATCTGACTACAAACGTGCAACGACGTTGCGCCTTAGCAATCGCTAAACCACCTCCGAGAGGTTATTGACCACGCTGGAGCACGATCAACCTGACCACGAAGGTCTATTCCTGCAAGCAATCAATGATCAAGCAAGAATATGATTAAGCAATCTGAATATTGCGAATATGGATGAAGTATCAACAAAAGTGGGGTTTCATAAGCGGCCTTGGTCTGTTCATTGGACACAAACGAAGTACACGAAGTTGCAGCGATGGCTAACTTTTAACTAAATAAATTCAAGGAAAAAGCTACTAGATGGATCTACTTATTTAGGACCAAGGGGTGGCGGCCAAGGAGGTGGGAGGACGTCCCAAGACAGCCTAAGACTAACCCTAGGTCGTACAAGGCTCATGGGCCCAAGTGGAGGTGATGCAACACCTTTGGACTTTGAAGTTTGACTCGGGTTCTGCTGCAGCGTCAGATTGTTTCGTTGATAAGTCAATGCTTCGGACGAATTTTAAGGTGAATGCAATTGGGTTGGAAATAGCACGAAATCTACTTTCCAACAAAAAAAGAATCACCCAATTTGGAGTCCTTATGAAAGAGTTCTTGGCATTTTGAGTGAGGTATGTCTGTGCAGTCCATATCTGAATCCAGAACGCGAGAGATTTGGACTCTATGTTCGCTTGGCCCAAAGTGATGTGGGAGGACTTTTTGAAGAACACCGAAACTTCTCTTTTTTCCTTATCTTCATTTGTGGATTGTACAAATGTCCCATACACCTGCAATTAGACATGACAAAAAAGTTTGTGAAATATGTTTTTCCTGGATGACATAAATAAAATATTGCATAGTTTGCATTAGAAATCACCTCACAAATATACATGTATGCAATATTTTTGGTCGTATTGAAGGTAGTCATGTCCTCATCACTTGTTCTTCTAATGGTTATGTGCAAAAGATGAGAACCATCATGATGGATGATGTGTTTATCTACCATGCGCATATGTTCTTTGTTTTGTTCTGTGCATGTGTAGGATACTTGGACTTCGTGTCGACTTCCACTTCACGTGAGTTGACCATTCGAGCTCTTGAGAGCGAGCCTCATACATTATACCACGAATCAGTACTACACCACATTTCCTACCACTTCGGCATTGTGAAGAATGCACAAGGACATGCCTTCAAGGTGACATCTTTCTTGAGCATGGATATTGTGGATCGTACTACTTGTGTTGCTTGCACCACGAGACTTGTTGGTCATCTTAGACCACTTGATAGTGCACAGGTTAGAGATCTTGCCTCCACTTGCCGTTTTCGCATTTACATACCTCATGACATATATACCTTGTGTGTTGCATCCAATTCTTGGATTACTTGCTCCTATCATATGTTTGGTCGCAACAATGTCACTTCTTTACATATGCCATGTCCCATTGCTTGTCACATGCTTGACTTGATTGCCTCACACATGATGAAAAATTGCTCTTTCTATTGTATTGAGTGCAACACTATATTCACTACACCCTATGCACGCTATGCTTGGATTGTCTTGCACTTGACCATGTGTTTAGACACTTCATTTTAGTTGGTGCTGTGAATCTTTCCTATGCCTACCATAGACCTTTCATTGAGCAATTTGTGAATGCTTGATATGACCTCGAGGTAGATGCTTATTCTCTTCTCACACATATTTGCATCACTACCTCACATTTGCATACTTGTCCCCATGATAATTTTGCTTGTGCTCGATTGATATGCTTACATGCCATGTCACAATCCTTTGTCACACCCGATGCTATGCTTGATGACAACACTTGTTTGGTGAATCACCTCTTGAATGCTTGGTTTTGCACTAATGCTAACCACATTTGTTTTTCCAAGTGTTTGTTCTATTTGCTCCTTTCGAAGGAATCACAAGACGGTGCGACATTGGAGAGTGCCCATTTCGAGCTACTAGACGATGAGTGCTTGGTGATCGACCACTTCGACCCGACGCCGCCATCTCTTTCCCATGGTGATTTGGTTTTAGACCCGAGGTCGGATCTTTTCCAAAGGGGAGGGTATGATGTGGAGCATCCTACGGGCATCACCGTGTCAAGAGTCCATTTGGCAAGTGACACGTGCGACCTCTACTTTTCATACATAAAGGTGAATCTTCTCCTTTACACGTGTTCACTTGACCCGTTCGAGGATGGTATACTACTTGACTCTCCACTCGTCTGCATGCATAGTTATCGCCAGAGCTTCACGGACGACGAGGAGTGCGAGCACGACGGAACAACCACACCATCCGCGAGGGAAGCATGGAAGAGAAGACGGACGAAGACGGAGTTGCAGCGTCTATAGCGGCCGGACGACCGACGTGCCACCGGACGTCCGACACACCTTCCACCCAGCCAGACAAAGACGCTACAGCGGCCGGACGACCGATGACCACCGGACATCCGACAATTACCAGGGACAGGACGACTGGTGCCACCAGTCCAGAGAAGAAACTCCTCCGGACCCCCGCGAGCGACCGGACATCCGGCCCCAACCAGACATTCGACACTGCCTGTGCGCAGCCAGGCCTTTGGCCTTGTATCCCCTCCCACTTACCCCTCCATGTCTTAGACTATAAATAGACCTCCCCTCGTCCTTTCTAGGGGCAGCAAAGTGATAGCTCATTTGTATGTGAGGATTGCTCCTACCACTCCTCCTCTTGAGAGAGGGAGAGACTACCACTCCCATGGAGTTAAAGACCTCCATGTGAGAATATCCTGCGGGATACCATCAAGACCCCATCACGGGAAGATCCGTCTAGGATACCATCAAGACCTCCTCTTGGAGATGAACCTTACCGCGTATCTTTCCCTTTGTTGTTCATGTACCTTGTGGATCTTGTGTGTTTGATTGTCTAGTGGATGTGTGATTGGACTTGTTCTTGAGTGTTTCCCCTTGTGATTTCTCCTCGTTCTTCCCCGTGTTCATCGTGTTCTCCATAGGATCCCACTCCAATCGTAAAATATCGGCCTACACTGATAGAGGCAAAGGTGTCCCGATGTTTTGATGAGATGGTGGATATCGTTTTCTGTGGGAGTCGACCCTGACGGTCCAACTACCAGTACAAAAAAAAGACACATCCGTGACATTTTGGGCCGAACGAAATTTTTTCTGTCATACTTCTGACACTTCTATGACGATAATTGTAACAAAACCCGGTATCATCATAGATGTGGTGGGCTCCTACTTCTATTACAAAAAATCATGATAGAAAAAGGGCTTTTCATCCTGGTCAGGCCGGAGACGCAGCTGCATGACATTCCTTGGGTCGTCTGCTACGTCTTGAGCTTGCGCTGGTTTTCCTTGAAGAGGAAAGGATGATGCAGCAAAGTAGCGTAAGTATTTACATCAGTTTTTGAGAACCAAGGTATCAATCCAGTAGGAGGCTCCTCAAAAGTCCCACACACCTACACAAACAAACAAGAACCTCGCAACCAACGCAATAAAGGGGTTGTCAATCCCTTCATGGCCACTTGCGAAAGTGAGATCTGATAGAGATAATATGATAAGATAAACATTTTTGGTATTTTTATGATATAGATTGGAAAATAAAAGATAGACCTGGGGGCCATAGGTTTCACTAGTGGCTTCTCTCAAGATAGCATAAGTATTACGGTGGGTGAACAAATTACTGTCGAGCAATTGAGAGAAAAGCGCATAGTTATGAGATTATCTAGGCATGATCATGTATATGGGCATCACGTTAGTGACAAGTAGATCGAAACGATTCTGCATCTACTACTATTACTCCACACATCGACCGACTCCTGCCTGCATCTAGAGGATTAAGTTTGTAAGAACTGAGTAACGCATTAAGAAAGATGACATGATCTAGAGGGATAAACTCATGCAATATGATATAACCCCCATCTTTTTATCCTCGATGGCAACAATACAATACGTGCCTTGCTGCCCCTGCTGTCACTGGGAAAGGACACCACAAGATTCCCCCATTGCAAGAAAGATCAATCTAGTAGGCCAAACCAAACTGATAATTCGACGAGACTTGCAAAGATAAATTAATCACACAGAAAAGAATTCAGAGGAGATTCAAATATTTCTCATAGATAAACTTGATCATAAACCCATAATTCAACGGATCTCAACAAACACACCGCAAAAAGAGTTACATCGAATTGATCTCCAAGAAGATCGAGGAGAACTTGGTACTGAGATTCAGAGAGATAGAAGAAGCCATCTAGCTAATAACTATGGACCCGAAGGTCTGTGGTAAACTACTCACAACTCATCGAAGAGGCCTTGGAGATGATGTAGAGGCCCTCCATGGTCGATTCCCCCTCCGACGGAGCGCCAGCGAAGGCTCCAAGATGGGATCTCGCAGATACAGAAGGTTGCGGTGGTGGAATTAAGTTTTCATGGTCGCTTTCGATGTTTTCAGGGTACGGGAGTATATATATAGGAGGAAGAAGTCGGTCGGTTGACGCTCGAGGGGCCAACGAGGGTGGGGGCGCACCGGGCACCCTCGTGGCCGCCTCGTTTGTTGCTCGACGTCCACTCCAAGTCTCCAGATTTGCATTTGTTCCAGAAAGATTGCTCCCGAAGGTTTCATCCCGTTTGGACTTCGTTTGATATTCCTTTTCTTTGAAACACTGAAATAGGCAAAAAAACAGCAATTCGGGCTGGGCCTCCGGTTAGTAGGTTAGTCCCGAAAATGATATAAAAGTGTAGAGTAAAGCCCATAAGCATCCAATACGGGTAATTTAATAGCATGGAACAATCAAAAATTATATATACGTTGGAGACGTATCAAGCATCCCCAAGCTTAATTCCTACTCGTCCTCGAGTAGGTACATGATAAAAATAGAATTTGTGATGTGGAATGCTACCTAGCATAATTCTCAATGTAATTTTCTTTATTGTGGCATGAATGTTCAGATCCAAATGATTCAAAATAAAAGTTCATATTGACATAAGAAATAGTAATACTTCAAGCATACTAATAAAGCAATCATGTCTTCTCAAAATAGCATGGCTAAAGAATGTTATCCCTACAAAATCATATAGTCTGGCTATGCTCTATCTTCATCACACAAAGTATTTAATCATGCACCACCCCGATGACAAGCCAAGCAATAGTTTCATACTTTAGTAATCTCAAACTTTTTTAACTTTCACGCAATACATGAGCATGAGCCATGGACATAGCACTATATGTGGAATAGAATGGTGGTTGTGGAGAAGACAAAAAAAGATAAGATAGTCTCACATTAACTAGGCGTATCAACGGGCTATGGAGATTCCCATTAATAGATATCAATGTGAGAGAGTAGGGATTTCCATGCAACGGATGCACTAGAGCTATAAATGTATGAAATCTCAACGAAAGAAACTAAGTGGGTGTGCATCCAACTTGCTTGCTCATGAAGACCTAGGGCACTTTGAGGAAGCCCATCATTGGAACATACAAGCCAAGTTCTATAATGAAAAATTCCCACTAGTATATGAAAGTGACAACATAGGAGATTCTCTATCATGAAGATCATGGTGCTACTTTGAAGCACAAGTGTGGTAAAAAGGATAGTAGCATTGTCCCTTCTCTCTTTTTCTCTCATTTTTTATTTGGCCTTTCTCTCTATTTTTTATAAAGTCTGAAGTCTCATCCCAACTGGTGGGGGAATCATAGTCTCCATCATCCTTTCCTCACTTGGGACAATGATCTAATAATGAAGATCATCACACTTTTATTTACTTACAACTCAAGATTACAACTCAATACTTAGAACAAAGTATGACTCTATATGAATGCCTCCGGTGGTGTACCGGGATATGCAATGAATCAAGAGTGACATGTACGGAATTATGAAGGTGGCTTTGCCACAAATACGAGGTCAACTACATGATCATGGAAAGAGAAGTATGACAATGATGCAGCGTGTCATAATAAACAGAACGGTGGAAAGTTGCATGGCAATATATCTCGGAATGGATATGGAAATGCCATGATAGGTAGGTATGGTGGCTGTTTTGAGGAAGGTATATGGTGGGTGTATGGTACCGGTGAAAGTTGCGCGGCACAAGAGAGGCTAGCAATGGTGGAAGGGTGAGAATGCGTATAATCCATGGACTCAACATTAGTCATAAAGAACTCATATACTTATTGCAAAAATCTACAAGCCATTGAAAACAAAGTACTACACACATGCTCCTAGGGGGATAGATTGGTAGGAAAAGACCATCGCTCGTCCCCGACCGCCACTCATAAGGAAGACAATCAATAAATAAAATTGTGTCCAACTTCATCACAAAGCGGTTCACCATGCGTGCATGCTACGGGAATCACAAACTTCAACACAAGTATTCTTTAAATTCATAATCACCCCACTAGCATGACTCTAATATCACCACCCCAATTCACTTCCTATGATAGTTTTTATTATACCCAACTTGGATGCCCATCATTCTAGGACTAATTTTATAACCATAGCAAATACCATGCTTTTCTAAAAGACTCTCAAAATAATATAAGTGAAGCATGAGAGGTCAGCAATTTCTTAAAAATAAAGCCACCGCCGTGCTCTAAAAAATATAAGTGAAGCACAAGAGCAAAAATTATCTAGCTCAAAAGATATAAGTGAAGCACATAGAGTATTCTAAGAAATTCTAAATCATGTGGGTTTCTCCCAAAATGTGTGTACAACAAGGATGATTGTGGTAATCTAAAAAGCAAAGACTAATATCATACATGATGCTGCAAGCAAAACACATATCATGTGGCGAATAAAAATATAGCTCCAAGTAAAGTTACCGATAGACGAACACGAAAGAGGGGATGCCTTCCGGGGCATCCCCAAGCTTAGGATTTTGGTTATCCTTGAATATCTTGGGGTTCCATGAGCATCCCCAAGCTTAGGATATTTCCACTCCTTATTCCATAGTCCATCAAATCTTTACCGAAAACTTGAAAACTTCACAACACAAAACTCAACAGGAAATCTCATAAGCTCCTTTAGTGCAACAAAGAAAAACCACCACATAAGGTACTGTAATGAACTCATTCTTTATTTATGTTGGTGTTAAACCTACTTTATTCCAACTTCTCTATGGTTCATACCCCCCGATACTAGCTATAGATGCATCAAAATAAACAAACAACACACGAAAAACAGAATCTATCAAAAACAGAACAGACTGTAGCAATCTGTAACTTTCGAATACTTATGGAACTCTAAAACTCCTACCAAAATAGGAAGTCCTGGCCAATTTTTCTATTGATATACAACAAAAAGAATCAACGAAAAATCACGTTTCTGCGATTTACTAAAATTATTTTCGTGCATGCAAAGTTTCTGTTTTTCAGCAGAATCAAATTAACTATCACCGTAGGTTATCCTATAGGTTCTACTTGGCACAAACACTAATTAAAACATGAAAACACATCTAAACAGAAGCTAGATGATAAATTTATTACTAAACATAAGCAAAAATCAATAAACAAAAATAAAATTGGGTTGCCTCCCAACAAGCGCTATCGTTTAACGCCCCTAGCTAGGCATAAAAGCAAAGATAGATCTAAGTATTGCCGTCTTTAGTATTCAAATCTTCAATAGAGCACTTACAATCCTTATGCGTTTCTTTCTTAATGATTAAGCTCCTAGGCAAGAAATCAAGAAATTAATTTGAAGCAAAAGGTTCCTTTATGATAGAGAGACAATTAGGGTGAACACTTATTGATTTGAGATCCGCATTTTCCTTACTAGAAGATTCACCCTTATTTTTAGGAACATAAATAAATTTGGCACTTTTGGTAGGAGGAGTTGGAGTATTTTTCACGGATGAAAAGGCCGACCCTAAGTTGGTAATAATATCCTCAAGTTTACCGATTCTCGTAGAATCTAGATCTATTCTTTCATTAACTATAGGTTCTTTCTCTTTAAAAAATTTCAAAGTAACTCCAACCCTAGATCCATATTGGGTAATTTGGTTATGAATATTTTTATCCAAATTTTCAATCAACTCAACAGTGGCAACTTTATTTTCAATAATTTGAAGTCTTTGCATCACATGCTGCAAAGTTAAAACAGTTCCATTAACCAAAAGAGGTGGTGGGCCAAACAAATCTAACATAGCATTATAAGCATCAAAAGTATGGCTACTCAAGAAATCCCCTCCGGTAATGGTATCAAGAATACATCTATTCCAAGGAGTAATGCCTACATAAAAATTTCGAAGAAGAATGGAAGTAGAGATCCTCCTAGTAGATCTATTTTGAGCATTGCAAATTCTATGTGAAGCATCTTTTAAATTCTCTCCCCCTTTGTTTAAAATTGAGCACTTCATGCTCGGGGGTAACAACAAGGATAGGAGGACTAGCCATAACGACGAGATAAACGATCTAACACACGAGCACACAAAAGTCAAGCAAAAAAGAGAGGAGAACGCGAAAGAGAGGGCGAATAAAGTGACAAGGGTGAAGTGGGGGAAAGGAAAACAAGAGGAAAATGGCAAATAATGTAATGCGAGGGAGATGAGTTTGTGATGGGTACTTGGTATGTCTTGACTTGAGCGAAGACCTCCCCGACAACGGTGCCAGAAATCATTCTTGCTACGTCTTGAGCTTGCATTGGTTTTCCTTGAAGAGGAAAGGGTGATGCAGCAAAGTAGCGTAAGTGTTTCCCTCAGTTTTTGAGAACCAAGGTATCAATCCAGTAGGAGGCTCCTCAAAAGTCCCACGCACCTACACAAACAAACAAGAACCTCGTAACCAACGCAATAAAGGGGTTGTCAATCCCTTCACGACCACTTGTGAAAGTGAGATCTGATAGAGATAATATGATAAGATAAATATTTTTGGTATTTTTATGATATAGATTGGAAAATAAAAGACGCAAATAAAAGTAGATGGAAAACTTATATGATAAAAGGTAGACCCGGGGGCCATAGGTTTCACTAGTGGCTTCTCTCAAGATAGCATAAGTATTACGGTGGGTGAACAAATTACTGTCGAGCAATTGATAGAAAAGCGCATAGTTATGAGATTATCTAGGCATGATCATGTATATAGGCATCACGTCCGTGACAAGTAGATCAAAACGATTCTGCATCTGCTACTATTACTCCACACATCGACTGACTCCTGCCTGCATCGAGAGTATTAAGTTCATAAGAACAGAGTAACACATTAAGAAGGATGACATGATGTAGAGGGATAAACTCATGCAATATGATATAGACCCCATCTTTTTATCCTCGATGGAAACAATACAATACGTGCCTTGCTGCCCCTGCTGTCACTGGGAAAGGACACCGCAAGATTGAACACAAAGCTAAGCACTTCTCCCATTGCAAGAAAGATCAATCTAGTAGGATAAACCAAACTAATAATTTGAGGAGACTTGCAAAGATAACCAATCACACATAAAAGAATTCAAAGGAGATTCAAATATTTCTCATAGATAAACTTGATCATAAACCCACAATTCATCGGATCTCGACAAACACACGCAAAAACAGTTACATCAAAAGATCGCCAAGAAGATCGAGGAGAACTTGGTATTGAGATTCAAAGAGAGAGAAGAAGCCATCTAGCTAATAACTATGGAACCGAAGGTCTGTGGTAAACTACTCACAACTCATCGGAGAGGCCTGGGAGATGATGTAGAGGCCCTCCATGGTCGATTCCTCCCCCGGTGGAGCGCCGACGAAGGCTCCAAGATGGGATCTCGCAGATACAGAAGGTTGCAGCAGTGGAATTAGATTTTCGTGGTCGCTTCTGATGTTTTCAGGGTAAGGGAGTATATATAGGAGGAAGAAGTAGGTCGGTTGACGCTCGAGGGGCCCACGAGGGTGGGGGGAACGTCCACCCTAAGGGGGCGCACCGGGGACCCTCGTGGCCGCCTCGTTTGTTGCTTGATGTCCACTCCAAGTCTGCAGGTTTGCATTTGTTCCATAAAGATCGCTCCCGAAGGTTTCTTCCCGTTTGGACTCCGTTTGATATTCCTTTTCTTCGAAACACTGAAATAGGCAAAGAAAACAGCAATTCAGGCTGGGCCTCCGGTTAGTAGGTTAGTCCCAAAAATTATATAAAAGTGTAGAGTAAAGCCCATAAATGTCCAAAACGGGTAATATAATAGCATGGAACAATCAAAAATTATAGATACGTTGGAGACGTATCACCGTCCATGATGGAAAAAACCATGGTACAAGCGAGGGCGAGGAAAATATCAGGGTGTTCCCAGTTGTGGTGGGTGGTCGGGGCCGAGCGATGCACGGAGGTTTGCATGTTTCTCTCATACACGCACGTGCGTGTGTGCGAGGTGTTGGGCTCTAACTGAACCTGACTGAGGCGTCCGCCTACTGAATCTGAGCGATTGCAGTGCAGGCTACGCGTTACTGAACCCGAGCGATCGATCGATGGCTGTTAACTGAACCCGATCGAGCGATTCCTTCGCTACTGCTGCTAACTGAAGCCGATCGATGCTGCCTCTAGATGAACAGTGAGCCTTGCTAGGGGGTTTGGATGAATAGTTCCTGGTGGGGGTGTATGAACAGTGTTGCCTCTAGATGAACAGGACCCCGATTGATCGAGCCGGTTGGGGCTGGATGAACAGGACCCCGTGGAGGGCTGGATGAATAGGACAATCCCGAGAAGTGCTGGATGAATAGTAGATGGTGGATGGCTGGATGAAAAGTGGTCCGTGCAGGGGTGGTTGACGAGGAGCCTGTGGAGAGGGCTCGTTGAACAATAGCCGGTGGAGTAGCACGCGGTGGAGGCTGGATGAACGGGAGCTCATGGATGAACAGTCGCAGGTGGAGGCTGGAGGAGGTCGATGGTGGATGAACAGTAACCCTTGGAGGCTGGAGGAAGTCGATGGTGGAGATGAACAGTATCCCATGGAGTCCCATTTTGCGGTATGCCACACCCCTCCAGATGAACAGGACCCCCAGTTCGACCATAGCGCTCCAACACAAGTATGTTTCCTCCGTTTTGCGGTACGCCACACCCCTCCCGATCAACAGGACCCCGTTTCGACCGTAGGAGGTCCAACACAAGTCCGTTTCCTCCGTTTTGTGGTACGCCAGACCCCTCCTGATGAATAGGATCCCGTTTCGAACGTGTCCAGTCGAACACAAGGCCGTTTCCTCCTTTCTGCAGTACGCCAGGCCTCGTTTCCATCAGTTGTTCCATCCAAGCCCTCCCGATGAACACGACGACGCATTCCATTCCGACCCAGCAGGTTGGCTCCCCATGAACACGATGCGACGCAATTTCTTTGTTCCGAACCAGCCATGTACACGAGCCCTGGCCGTACATATGCGCGAGTAGGCGTTCGAGACCCCGCCCGTATGTACATACGTGGCCATATTTACTTTCTTGCACCCTGGCCACTGTATGTACGTGTACATGCTAAGTGCACGCCTCTACTAGGACACGTGCGTGCCTCTACATCGACTAGTATGTACGTACACGTTCGCGACCAGAATGACAACACTACGTACGCTTCGACCAGGTGGGTCCTGATTGTCAGGGACTTCCTTTCATGAGAGGATGTAGCTGGTGGGTCGCAGCAGTCAAGGGGCGAATCATTTTTTCGCCCGTAATATGGCGCACTTCCTTGTGTGCGAAGATGTAGCTGGTAGATCCCAGCAGTCAGGGGGGAAACGTTTTTTTTTGCGAAATACGGTGGCCCGTCCGGTGGGTCCCTGCTGTCAGGTGGAGGAATCATTATTTTCTGCATAATAAGGAGGCACTTCCTTGCTGCGGCCGTAGATCCAGCTGTCAGCCTCTCCATGTACAGTCCACGTCTGATGGAAGTCGTTCCTTGACCATGTTGACCATGCCGCGCTGAGAGCACCAGGGCGGTGGACGACGATGAGGCCTGGGAAGGGGACGACGCGGAGCCGGGGAAGACACGGCAGTGGATGCCCGCGCGTAGAGGAGTATTAGGGTTCACTGGTTCGGTTACGGTGTGAGGCTGTCGTCGCCGCAGAATAATGCTACGTCTTGAGCTTGCGTTGGTTTTCCTTGAAGAGGAAAGGGTGATGCAGCAATAGTAGCGTAAGTATTTCCCTCAGTTTTTGAGAACCAAGGTATAATCCAGTAGGAGGCTCCTCAAAAGTCCCACACACCTACACAAACAAACAAGAACCTCGCAACCAACGCAATAAAGGGGTTGTCAATCCATTCACGACCACTTGCGAAAGTGAGATCTGATAGAGATAGCATGATAAGATAAATATTTTTTTGTATTTTTATGATATAGATTGGAAAAGTAAAGATGCAAATAAAAGTAGATAGTAAACTTATATGATAAAAGATAGACCCGGGGCCATAGGTTTCACTAATGGCTTCTCTCAAGATAGCATAAGTATTGCGGTGGGTGAACAAATTACTGTCGAGCAATTGATAGAAAAGCGAATAATTATGAGATTATCTAGGCATGATCATGTATATAGGCATCACGTCTGTGACAAGTAGACCGACTCCTGCCTGCATCTGCTACTATTACTCCACACATCGACCGCTATCCAGCATGCATCTAGAGTATTAAGTTTATAAAGAATAGAGTAACGCATTAAGAAAGATGACATGATGTAGAGGGATAAACTCATGCAATATGATATAAATCCCATCTTTTTATCCTCGATGGCAACAATAAAATATGTGCCTTGCTGCCCCTGCTGTCACTGGAAAGGACACCGCAATATTGAACCCAAAGCTAAGGACTTCTCCCATTGCAAGAATGATCAATCTAGTAGGCCAAACCAAACTGATAATTCGAAGAGACTTGCAAAGATAAATTCATCACACATAAAAGAATTTAGAGGAGATTCAAATATTTGTCAAAGATAAACTTGATCATAAACCCACAATTCATCGGATCTCGACAAACACACCGCAAAAAGAGTTACATCGAATAGATCTCCAAGAAGATCGAGGAGAACTTTGTATTGAGATTCAAAGAGAGAGAAGAAGCCATCTAGCTAATAACTATGGACCCGGAGGTCTGTGGTAAACTACTCACAACTCATCGGAAGGGCCTTGGAGATGATGTAGAGGCCCTCCATGGTCGATTCCCCCTCCGGCGGAGCACCAACGAAAGCTCCAGGATGGGATCTCGCAGATAGAAAAGGTTACGGCGGTGTAAATAGTTTTTCGTGCTGCTCCTCGATGGTTTTAGGGTACGTGGGTATATATAGGAGGAAGAAGTAGGTCGGTGGACGCTCGAGGGTCCCACAAGGGTGGGGGGCGCGCCCACCTGTAGGGGGCACGCCGGGCACCCTCATGGCCGCCTCCTCTGTTGCTTGACGTTCACTCCAAGTCCACTGGATCACATTTGTTCCAAAAAGATCGCTCCCAAAGGTTTCATTCCGTTTGGACTCCGTTTGATATTCCTTTTCTTCAAAACACTGAAATAGGCAAAAAAAAACAGCAATTTAGGTTGGGCCTCCGGTTAGTAGGTTAGTCCCAAAAATGATATAAAATTGTAAAGTAAATCCCATAAACATCCAAAACGGGTAATATAATAGCATGGAACAATCAAAAATTATAGATATGTTGGAGACATATCAAGCATCCCCAAGCTTAATTCCTGCTCGTCCTCGAGTAGGTAAATGATAAAAACAGAATTTTTGATGTGGAATGCTACCTAGCGTAATTCTCAATGTAATTTTCTTTATTGTGGCATGAATGTTCAGATCCAAATGATTCAAAATAAATGTTCATATTGACATAAGAAATAGTAATACTTCAAGCATACTAATCTAAGCAATCATATCTTCTCAAAATAACATGGCTAAATAAAGTTCATCCCTATAAAATCATATAGTCTGGCCGTGCTTCCATTTTCGTCACACAAGAATGCTCTCATCTTGCACACCCCCGATGACAAGCCAAGCAATTGTTTCATACTTTAGTAATCTCAAACTTTTTTCAACTTTCACGGAATACATGAGCGTGAGCCATGGATATAGCACTATGGGTGGAATAGAATATGATGATGGAGGTTGTGTGGAGAAGACAAAAAGGAAGAAAGTCTCATGTTAACGGGGATAATCAATGGGCTATGGAGATGCCCATCAATTGATGTCAACATGAGGACTAGGGATTGCCATGCAACGGATGCACTAGAGCTATAAATGTATGAAAGCTCAACAAAAGAAACTAGTGGGTGTGTGTCGGTGTCAAAACACGCAGATCTCAGGTAGGGGGTCCCGAACTGTGCGTCTAGGCGGATGGTAACAGGAGACAAGGGACACAACGTTTTACCCAGGTTCGGGCCCTCTTGATGGAGGTCCCTACGTCCTGCTTGATTGATATTGATGATGTGGGTATTACAAGAGTAGATCTACCACGAGATCAAGGAGGCTAAACCCTAGAAGCTAGCCTATGGTATGATTGTTGTTCGTCCTATGGACTAAAGCCATCCGGTTTATATAGACACCGGAGAGGGTTAGGGTTACACAGAGTCGGTTACAATGGTAGGAGATCTACATATCCGTATTGCCAAGCTTGCCTTCCACGCCAAGGAAAGTCCCATTCGGGCACGGGACGAAGTCTTCAATCTTGTATCTTCATAGTCTTGGAGTCCGGCCAATGATGATAGTTCGGCTATCCAGACACCCCCTAGTCTAGGACTCCCTCAGTAGCCCCTGAACCAGGCTTCAATGACGACGAGTCCGGCGTGCATATTGTCTTCGGCATTGCAAGGCGGGTTCCTCCTCCGAATAACTTATAGAAGATTGTGAACACCAGGATAGTGTCCGGCTCTGCAAAATAAATTCCACATACCACCATAGAGAGAATAATATTTACACAAGTTCAATCTGCTGACGTATTTTGTGGCGTGACGTCACGCCACAACCAAGCCTTTACTCGAATCGTTTTTATTATACCACCTCCGCGCGTTTAGCGAAGCGGTTTCCTTAGCACGTCTTGTCAAAGCAGAGATCGTGTTCCCCTTATTCCGGGATTCCCATCAATACGGACGTGGGTAACCCAACCGCGCCCGTTACCACGCCCCCTCTATCGAATGCGGGTTCCAAACGGTCACGGGGACGGCTCTTGGTATTCTTCCTCTTTATAATGAGACCAAGGCCCGTTCTTTTTCTCCAATCCTCAACCGAATCCGCCACTCGCCTTGAGTTCCAACACCCAGGGCTCCAGATTCGGGTACTTTTGACCTTCGACAATGCCTGGCTCCGACCTACGAGGCCGGTGGATGGCTTCCTCCGTCACGGAAGAGGACGTGCTAAAGCTGAGAGATGCCAGGTACTTAACCTACGAGATTTCGCATAGGTTGTCTGCCCAAGGGCAAGTTATTCCTACTCCCAAGCCCGGTGAGAGCGTCGTGTTCGTGTGTCACTTCCGTTGGGGTTTAGGCTTCCCGATGGATCCCTTCTGAGGGGGCTCATGTTTTACTATGGGCTGGAATTCCACGATTTGGCTTCGGAGTCCATACTCCACATCTTATCTTTCATTGTCGTCTGCGAAGCCTTCCTCCGCACTACCCCTCACTTCGGCTTGTGGCTCAAAACCTTCAACGTGGAGCTGAAGATGATTGAGGGGCGTCAGGCAGAGTGCGGCGGGGCAGTTATAAGTAAGAGGGCCGATGCTCCATGGCCCGAGGGCTCTTTTCAGGAGGAGCTCGGCTTGTGGCAACAGGAGTGGTTCTATATCACCGCCCCCAGGGGCAGCAGGCAGAGGCCGCAGTCCGCCTTTCGCCCGGGCCCTCCACAACGGCTGACGTCATGGGTCAACAAAGGGCTTGACTGGGGGCCGTCCAAAGACGTCCCCTTTTTGCAGGGCCGGATTCAAGACCTCCAACAAAGGGAGATCAATCTGGTCGTAGTGACACAGGTTATGCTGATTCGGCGCCTTCTGCCCTGCAAACATCGCCCTCTCCGCCTGTGGAAATTTAATCCGGAGGGACCACGAGCTCTCCAACACTTCATGGGTTTGACACCCGTGGAGATGTACAAACTATTCTTCGGATCGCAAGAGATGCGTCCAGACTTGACCGAGGACGCTGGCCTAAGCTGCAATCGCCCGGATTCTCAAGTAAGTAGCCCTGTGTCTGGACACATTGTCCATTCATCTATCATGGGTTTGCCTTTTAGCCAGCTATCCCTTGGACAGGAGTGGATAGCGCAAGCAAAACTGATACGGTGTCCGGCCCCCCTCCCTGAGACCACGCCGGATCCCGTATTAATCAAAATGTTGGAAGTTGCACCCTCGGAGGATGGCGAAGGGGGGCACAGGGAAACTACCACCTCTGCCAAGGAGGCTTTCAGTAAGGGGGGAATCGAGAATCCCTCCCTTCAGGGGGAGAAGAGGACCGCTTCCGAAGACCAGGAGGCCAAGGCCTCAAAGCGGGGAAAGAAATCTGCACCAAAAGGTCCTGTGCCGGGAAGAGCCCTGGCCGCACAGTCTCCCCAAAGGAATCAGCCCTCCAGCGAGCCGTAAGTAAAAAAGGGGAAAATTTGTAATAGGGGACATTCCTACTTTATTTCTGAGGGTAACCGTAGTTTTCACCTTGTAGTTCGGATCTCAGCCCTTCTCAGCAGAGCTCATCTTTGGGGGACCTTCATCCAGAGATGATGGAGAGTGAAACGCCTCCATCTGCCGCCCCGTCGGGCGGGGCGGACGATCCTGAGGTGTCATCACGAAGGGTCTCCCCGAATCTGGCGGGGCCAGGGAGTTCGGCACCCACTGGAGTACGGCCGGTGGAGCTGCAGGATTTGCTCGAGAGGGCGTCTATCTCAGAAGATCACCGCACTTTAATGAGTACGGTGATTGAAAGGATCTCATCTGCCGAGAGCGGGTTGCATGAGGCTGTCGGAAGTTTGCTGACGGGGTTTGAGGTACGCAAAAAATGACATACCTTTTGACAGTTTTGCACATAGAGTGTGCCCTGTATAGATAGTAGCCCCTGAGACTTGGGATGCTGTCGAAAGCGACAGCGTGCCGAGGATCATAGTCTCAGTTATAGAATGTCGCCTTTCCTATGCAGGTGGCGGAATGTTCGATGGCCAGCCGGACTGATGGAGTTGCCGAGCTGAAGCGGCAACTTGATGTTGCGGATGCGGACATCGCGCTGGTCAAAAAACGACTTGACGAGTCACAAGGTAGATGGTTTCTCCGCGGTCACCTAGTGAGGGAACTAATGCCCGTTCCTTACAATTAGTATGCTTGATGCAGATGGTGCCGCTGCTGTGGAAAACCTTCGAGCAGAGCTTGCTCGAGCCAAGGAGCAAGCCAGGAAAAGTGGTGCGGCTGCCTCGAAGGCAGCGGAGGAATTAAAAGCCGAAAAGGCTGCTCACTGCCGAAGCAGGGAGGAGATGGCCGGAATGGCCGTGAAATTAAAATATGCTACCGACCGCTATGAGGTTCTTGAAAGAGAACGACGAGCGGAGCAAGAGGACCTGAAGAAGGCCGCCGCCGAAGCCAAGGATGCCCATTGCGCGATGCGGGCTATGAAGGAGGAACTACGTCAGGCCGGAGACATTGCGGCTGGAAAGCCCTTTCTGCTGCGTTGGAAGTTCACGGATCCGAAGTATGCTCAGTTGGGCCAATTGTGTGGTGCGGAGGATCCTTATCTGGATTTGGCAGCGAGTGCGGCGGACGCAGTCGTGCACTTCCGAAGCCAGAAGGATCACGATATGGAAGAGCTTTTCTGGTCTCAATTCCATAATCCGGAGCATCCGCTTCCGTTATCCGATCGGTTGGCTGAGTGGGCTGAGCTGAATAGATTGTCCGGACTTTCCATGACGGATGTGGTGGCTCATCTGTGGCCAGAAAGGCCCAAGCCGAAGAGTTATTTTGGTTTGTTGCAGCAATTCCTTGAGGCGGTGCCGCATATCGAGGCGATGCAGCGGTCGGCATGCATAGAGGGTGCACGGATGGCTCTCGCCCATGTTAAGATATATTGGGCGGAGATGGATGCTACCGATGTTGCATCCCAAGGTTCGGACAACAGCCGATTACCCGCCGAGCACTATTTTGAGGAAGTCCTGCAGGGCACTCGTTTAATAGAGTCGAAGTGCTCAAAAGATGTTATGTTCAAATGACATATATGATTTGTGGGATCATATTTATAATGTAACGGCTTTTTATACTTGTGCGTTCAAGTACTGCACTATCTCCTGTGTGACCATATATGTGTGTATAACCTGAAAGATGGCAGTCTTTGGCTTCAGCCCCCACGCACATGGTGCGGGGGTGTTTGCAAAAAAAGCACTTTTTCACACTTAATCCAATGTCTTGGTCCTTTGAAGGAGGTGATAGCATAGCAAACTAGGCAACCGGACTATAATGCTTTATCACTTTCACTTAGCCATAGGAGCTCGATGGTGGGGCTACTATATAGCCCCTAGAGGCACCGCGCTCTCCGAACTCGGGGCGCGTATGTGCCTGACCGGGAAGCGGTCCTTCGTCAAAGCGGAGGAATTCTAAACATTCCAGTAGTCGATCGAGTGTTGACCAGTCTCTCGCTATATCATGACAGTCAGTTTTCGGCTTTCTCTACTGAGGTGCTCGCCCGGCCGAATCGGGGCACAATCGCAGTAGTTCTCCTGGTGCCGCGTTAGCCGATGGAGCGGAACATAAGGCAGCAAAACACAGGAGCCGGGCAAACCCAACATTTGACCAAAGACATGATTCTGAGCTGATGCATATAAGGCCTAACTCGAGACGCCGAACACTCCTTGAGGTATTCGGTCTTTATGATACCGGGCAGAACAATGCCCTAAGCCCCTAGTGTCCAGGTACGGGCGAGAACTTCTGACGCGGCTGATGCCAAAACGCCAGCCTCCTCCTCGGTTATGGTAGTAAACCGGGGGATGCGTATTAACAAGAGACAGTAAGAAAGGTTTACACAGGGTCTTAATCTGAAAAGAATCCTTGAACCGGGTCCCTGCTGCACGTCTGCGCCTGTGTCTCCGTTGTGTTGTATCCTGGACGGGTGTAGCACGTGCTTCATCTGAAAAAGAGAAGAACTTAGTTTGGAAAAATATCGTGCAAAAGATGTATTTAAAATAAAGTATGATTTGGAAGATGAATAAAGTTGAGCTTTATTGGCTCTCATCGTTTATATGTGCAGCCCCTTGTAAAGAGGTATGCGGCTGGGAAGCCCCTTGTTTATTTATACCGGACTCGCCTAACCGTGTCCGAGGTCTGAATGACCTGTTTTTAGGGGCTTTTGACCAGCAAGGTCAGATTAGTGTGTGGCTGTCAAGGCAGTCTCACGTTTTCCGTGGTCGAGGAACACTCGGAATTACCCTTTAATGAGATTATGCCGGGTGGACCGGGCATTTTAAGCGTAAGAGACGCGTAATGCGGTACTGCGTTAAAGCGGGCGAAAGCTTCGCGCCCCAGTAGTGCTTGATGGCTACTTTTGAATGGGGCGATATGGAAAGTGAGCTTTTCATGACGGAGGTTGTCGGATGAACCGAACACAACCTCTAGCAGTACAGAGCCTGTGCAATTGGCGTAAAGACCTGGCGTCACTCCTTTGAAGGGAGTGCTGCTACAGTGAATTTTGTTAGGGTCTATCCCCATTCTGTGGATGGTGTCCTGGTATAGCAGGTTTATATTGCTGCCGCCATCCATTAGGACTTGTGTGAATTGTAGTCCATTGATTATGGGATCCAATACCAAAGCAGTCCCTGCTGCGTTTTGAACACTTCTGGAGTAATCCTGATGGTCGAAAGTAATTGGTTTAAACATCCAATTTCGGGACTCTGCTGGGGTGGAACGTGCGGCGCGTGTTTTAGCAGGTGCCGCACTATTTTTCCTGGTGATCACATGAAGTGAGTTCACTGTTTTGACTTCTAGTGGGAAAGTCTTCTGTTTCCCGGTGTGCTGCTTGTGGGGTTCGTCGTCTTCTCTTGGTCTGTCGAGCCCCTTATGTTCGGAGTTAAGTCGGCCGGACTGCTTGAAGACCCAACAATATCTGTGGGTATGGTTTGCAGGCTTCCCGGGGGTACTATGGATTTGACACATCCTATCCAAGATTTTATTTAGGTTGGATAGATCATCACTGTTGTCCTTAAGAGGCAGTGTTTTATTATTCGGCCGAGAGCTTTTGAATCCGGCGTTGACCGCCGTGCTATTTGGGCCATTTTCCTTATTCCGGCGCTGATCTTTTCTGCGTCGTGATTTCCCATTTCCATCCCCAACCTCGGATGTACTTGGGTCGCTGGTACTGCATCTTGCCAGCCAGCTATCTTCCCCCGCGCAAAAGCGGGTCATGAGGCTTGTTAGCACGGCCATTGTTCTTGACTTTTCCTGGCTGAGGTGTCTGGCGAGCCATTCGTCTCGGACGTTATGTTTAAAAGCTGCTAAGGCTTCGGCGTCCGGACAGTCGACTATTTGGTTCTTTTTGGTGAGGAACCTGTTCCAGAATTTGCGTGCTGACTCTCCGGGCTGTTGAGTTATGTGACTTAAATCGTCTGCATCCGGAGGGCGGACATAAGTCCCCTAAAAATTTGCTCGACACGCATCCTCGAGCTCTTCCCAACTTCCAATGGTATTTACTGGGAGGCTTTTGAGCCAATGCCGAGCTGGCCCTTTGAGCTTGAGGGGTAGGTATTTTATGGCATGGAGATCGTCTCCTCTGGCCATATTTATGTGTAGGATATAATCCTCAATCCAGACTCCGGGGTCTGTTGTTCCGTCATATGCCTCTATGTTGACGGGTTTGAATCCCGCTGGAAATTCATGATCCAGTACCTCATCAGTGAAACATAGTGGGTGTGCGGCGCCCCTGTATTTAGGTGTGCCGTTGTCAAACACTCGGCGGGTTGTGTTGCTCCCTGGAGTCTTCTTTTTTAGCCCATAGATGGACCTGACCGGGCCATCCTTTTTGCGAGGATCCTTATGTGGATCGTGAGCCGACTGGTATGCGGCGCCGCTTGCCGCTCTTAGCCTGTCATCTGGTCGTCTATCCGGCCAGGCGGCCTCTTTCTTTTTTGACTGTGGGGGCTCTACGGCCTCCTCATCAAATTCGGGCAATAGCTTGCGCTTCGGGTAGCTCTTTGTTTGGTGACTATTGCCGTATTTATCTGCGGTATTGAGTACTTTGCTCCATCTTATTCTGAGTGCGTCCTCCGCTGTTTTGAGCTTCCGCTTTTGCTTCTTCATACTTCTTGCAGTGGCGACGAGCCTTTTATGAAGGTTCTTATGCTCCGGTGATGTGTCCGGCGTGAGATTGTCTGCACTGTTGTTTTCGCCGGGGATGGGTTGCTTGTCCGGTTCATCCTGTTCGGATGGTTGCTTGGTGGCATGTTCGTCTTCCACGGCTTCGCCCTGCTCTAAGGCTGGGTCGGTATGGGTGCCGTTGTTATCGAGGCGGGACTTCGGGCTGCGCTTGCGTCGCCGTTTTGGTTGTTTGTTGGGGGAGTTGTCCTTCGCCACGTCCCGTTGTTCCTCATTATCGCTTCCCTTTGGAGTATCCACCATGTATACGTCCTTTGTTGAGGTGGCTTTCCAGTGCCCAGTAGGCGCTCGTTCTTGGTCGTCTCCGGTATCGTCGTCCATACCGTCGATGTCTTCGGAGTCAAGGTCTAGCATGTCGGTTAAATCGTCGATAGTGGCTACTAAATGGGTGGTGGATGGGCCTTGAATTTCTTCGTCAACCGCATCCCATCCGTCCTGACCGCAGTCCGGCCAGGGCTCTCCTGATAATGAGAGATACTTTAGCGAACTCAAGATGTCGCCAAAAGGTGAGTGTTAAAAGATGTCCGCAGCGGTGAACTCCATGATCGGCGCCCAATCGGATTCGGTTGAAGGGGGAGCGGGAGGCTCAGAGTCCGGCGAGGAGTCTGGCACCTCGGAGTCACGAGCTTCACAAGGGACAAGGTCAGTGTTCGGCTCTATCGCCGTAGAGGTTGCAGCCCCCGAGGCGGTGTCTAGCCACCCATCCTCGATCTGCACAGCCGGCTCCGAATTGAAGATCGGAGCGGACTCGTGTGCGGCCTCCAGGGTACTGTCCGGCTGCAGAGCTAAATCATGCCCATCGTGACAGTGCGGCGTGCTCGGCTGTGGCTCGAATCCATCGAAGATCAAGTCCCCGCGGATGTCAGCCGTGAAGTTCAAACTTCCAAATCTGACCTGACGGCCAGGGGTGTAGCTTTTGATCTGCTCCAGATGCCCAAGCGAATTGGACCGCAGTGCAAAGCCGCCGAATATGAAGATCTGTCCGGGGAGAAAGGTCTTTCCCTGGACTGCGTCGTTGTTGATGATCGAAGAAGCCCTCGAGCCTATCGGTGACGACACAGAGGAACTCTCAATGAAAGCACCAATGTCGGTGTCAAAACCAGCGGATCTCGGGTAGGGGGTCCCGAACTGTGCGTCTAGGCGGATGGTAATAGGAGACAAGGGACACAATGTTTTACCCAGGTTCGGGCCCTCTTGATGGAGGTAAAACCCTACGTCCTGCTTGATTGATATTGATGATGTGGGTATTACAAGAGTAGATCTACCACGAGATCAAGGAGGCTGAACCCTAGAAGCTAGCCTATGGTATGATTGTTGTTTGTCCTATGGACTAAAGCCATCCGGTTTATATAGACAACGGAGAGGGCTAGGGTTACACAGAGTCGGTTACAATGGTAGGAGATCTACATATCTGTATTGCCAAGCTTGCCTTCCACGCCAAGGAAAGTCCCATCCGGACACGGGACGAAGTCTTCAATCTTGTATCCTCATAGTCTTGGAGTCCGGCCGATGATGATAGTCGGCTATCCGGACACCCCCTAGTCCAGGACTCCCTCAGTGTGCATCCAACTTGCTTGCTCACGAAGTACTAGGGCATTTGAGGAAGCCCATCGTAGGAATATACAAGCCAAGTTCTATAATGAAAAATTCCCACTAGTATATGAAAGTGATAACATATGAGACTCTCTATATGAAGAACATGGTGCTATTTGAAGCACAAGTGTGTTAAAGGATAGTAACATTGCCCCTTTTTTGTTTTTTTGGGCCTTTCTTTTTGTCCTTTCTTCTTTCTTTCTTTTCTTTTTTTGGGACAATGCTCTAATAATGATGATCATCACACTTCTATTTATTTACAACTCATGAATTACAACTCAAAACTAGAACAAGATATGACTCTATATGAATGCCTCCGGCGGTGTACCGGGATGGCAAATGAATCAAGAGTGACATGTATGAAAAATTATGCATGGTGGCTTTGCCACAAATACGATGTCAACTACATGATCATGCAAGGCAATATGACAATGATAATGTGTGTCATGATGATGAACGGAACGGTGGAAAGTTGCATGGCAATATATCTCGAAATGGCTATGGAAATGACATAATAGGTAGGTATGGTGGCTGTTTTGAGGAAGATATAAGGAGGCTTATGTGTGATAGAGCGTATCGTATCACAGGGTTTGGATGCACTGGCAAAGTTTGCACCAACTCTCAAGGTGAGAAAGGGCAATGGACGGTACCGAAGAGGCTAGCAATGATGGAAGGGTGAGCGTGTGTATAATCCATGGACTCAACATTAGTCATAAAGAACTCATATACTTATTGCAAAAATCTACAAGTCATCAAAAACCAAGCACTACGCACATGCTCCTAGGGGGATGGATTGGTAGGAAAAGACCATCGTTCATCCCCGACCGCCACTCATAAGGATGACAATCTAAGAACACCTCATGTTTCAAATTTGTTACACAACAGTTACCATACGTGCATGCTAGGGGACTTGCCAACTTCAACACAAGCATTCTTTAAATTCATAATCACCCAACTAGCATGACTCTAATATCACTACCTCCATATCCCAAAACAATTATCAAGTATCAAATTGATCATAGCATCCAATTCACTTCCTATGATAGTTTTTATTATACCCCACTTGGATGCCACTACTAGGAAAAGGGCTATAGCTAATATGGACATTAATGGTGCACCACATATGTGGTGCGCCACTGCTATATAGCAGTGGCGCACCATGTGTAGGTACGCCATTAGTGTCCATATCACTAATGGCGCACCACACCAACGGTGCACCACTACTAACATTTTTTTCCAAAACTAGTAATGGCGCACCAGGGTCTAGTGTGCCATTACTAGTTTTAACTAGTAATGGCGCACCACACACTCTATGCGCCACTACTGACAATTTTTTTACTTTTTTTTTCAAAACTAGTAATGGCGCACCAGGGTATAGTGCGCCATTACTAGTTCAAACTAGTAATGGCACACCCCAGCCACGGTGCGCCACTACCAACAATTTTTTTTTATTTTTTTTGCAAACTAGTAATGGCGCACCATATAACAGGTGCGCCATTAGTAACCATGGTTACTAATGGCGCATTTTAAGGTGGTGTGCCATTGGTAACCTGAGAGCAGCTAGATATTTTGGACAGCCACCTACCACACTCACTTTCCCCACTTCATTCTATCCACCTCCTCCTCCAAGCTTATCTCGGGTGCCTCCTCCTCCTCACCTCATTTGCACCATAGATTCACCCAAATTAAGTGGTTAAATTTCCTTTTTTTGATAGGTAAGTAAGGGGAAACCTTTCTTTATGTTGTAGATCTACTTTTTTCTTCCTCCAACAACGTGCACATGCACTTTTTATGGCCTATATCTACGTATGTTTGTGGTGTTGCATATGTTTGTGGTGTTGCATATGTTTGTGTTTGCAGGTACCGGTATTTGAAATGCGATAGTTGTCAATATTTTGTCGGAATGTTGATTCATTTCCGTTTCGGCGAGAATTTGGCACTATGCATTCTTTTTGGTCCTATTTTTAGGCAAAGTCATGCCAAAAAAATTTTGGGTTCTAAAATATCGTTCTGCTCTACCCCGCAGGCGACCATGGTCCGCACGATGATCGAAGGCATCATGAATAGGTTTTTGAGCTCAGCGAAGGCCGAGATGCTTCAAAAGAACGAGATGGAGATAAGATGTCCGTGTCGAAGATGCAAGCTGAAGAGCCTTACGGACCCGGATTCCGTACAGGTGCGGGACCACCTGCTCTTGCGTGGTTTCACGGATGGCTATCGGTGGAAAGGTGATGAAGATGATTATGAAGTCGTCCATGGGGGCCGGGCAAGAAATGAGGAAGGGCAGCAAGACAACTGCGGCGAGGGCGGGCGAGAAGACGAAGAATCTCTAGAACATGATCATGAAGTAGATGCAGTACACAATCATCATGTAGAAGATGCCGGACATGATGATGAGGAAGATGCCAGAGCAGACGAAGGGCATGATCTTGAAGATGAAGATGCCGGAGCAGACGACGATGGACCATCGATTTGCTAGGTGCAGGACCCTCATATTCAAGAGCTGCTTCTCAAGAAGACGGATAACACAAGAGCTGCCGCCCGAGAGAAAGCCAAGCTGGATCAACTGGAGATAGACGCGGTTACTCCATTGTATGAAGGATGCAGGCCCGAGGATACCCACATGAAAGTAACGATCATGGCTCTGGAGATGAAGGTAAAACACAAAATGACCGACGCATGCTTCGACGAGAACATGTCATTCTTGCACGAATGTCTTCCCAAGGGGAACAAGTGCCCGACCAGTTTTGAGGAGGCAAAGAAAATCGTGTGTCCTCTGGATTTACTGCACGTGAAATACCATGTGTGCATGAACAATTGCATCATTTATCGGGACGTGCACATGGAGTCTACCTTATGTCCGGTGTGCGGCGTCACTCGATACAAGAAGAGGAAGAAAGCTCCTCGAAAAGTGGTGTGGTACTTTCTGATCACTCCTCGTCTGCAGCGGTATTTCGTGGACCCTAAGGTAGTAAAGCTCCTACGTTGGCACGCAGATAAGGAGGAGAAGAACTGAGAAGATGACGGGAATGATCCGGAGATAAATAAAAAAGACAAGATGCTGAGTCACCCTAAGGATGCGAGCCAGTGGCAAGCATTGAACTTCGAACACCTAGAATTTGGGGACGATCCAAGGAACATCATGTTGGGCACGAGCACCAATGGAGTCAATCCGTTTGGCAGCCAGAGAAGCACACATAGCACCAAGCCTGTGTTTGTGTGGATGTACAACCTTCCCCCCTAGTTGTGCATGAAGAGGAAGTACATTCACATGAGTATGCTAATTGAAGGGCCAAAATAAACAGGGCACAACATCAATCTGTATCTGGGGCTGCTGAAAGAGGAGCTAGCTAGACACGATGTGGAAAACGCCAGCCAATACGTGGGACGCCGCAGAGAAAGAAGATTTCCCTATGAGAGCCGCACTGCTCACGACGGTGCACGACTATCTCGGTTACGGATATGTCGCAGGGGCAGGTGGTCCACGGATTTTCTAGATGCATCAGGTGCATGGATGACACAACGTATTGCCAGCTACATAGAGATCCCGTGTCTTCAAAAACCGTGTTCATGGGACATCGAAGGTGGCTTCGCGACGATGACACATGGAGAAAACGCAAGGATCTGTTCGATGATGAAACCGAACCCCGAAGACGCCCGCGTACGAGGAGCGACGAGGAAATAGACGAGCTGTTGAAAAATTGGAAAGAGTGCCCACCGCCGAGAAAGGCGCCAGAGCCAGGAAAGAAGCGAAAGGTGCCAGCGCCGCTGCTGAAGGTATGGAAAACGAGGTCTGTTTTTTGGGACTTGCCGTACTGGAAGATCCTCTGTGTGCCTCATAGCCTTGATGTCATGCATATCACGAAGAACGTGTGCGAGAGTCTTCTTGGCACCCTGCTCAACATGCCAGAGAGGACCAAAGATGGGCCGAAAGCAAGGGCAAACTTGAAATCAATGGGCATCAGGAAGGAGCTTCACGCTAATGATGATGATGATGATGATGAGGCGAAGGACACGTGTCAGGAAGGAGCTTCGCAAAGGGAAAAAGGCCAAGAAGATCGGAAATGACTTCCCTCCCGCGTGCTTCACTCTAAGTCAGGAGGAGATCGAGCAGTTTTTCACCTGCCTCGTAGGAGTAAAACTTCCTTACGATTACGCGGAGAATATTAGAAGATACCTAGACTCAGTGAAGCAGAAGTTCAGGGGGATGAAGTCTCACGACTGTCACGTGCTGATGACGCAGATACTTCCAGTTGCAATCCATGGGATCATGGACGCGCACGTCCATGAAACGCTTTTTGGCCTATGCAACTTTGTCGATGTCATCTCTCAGAAGTCGGTTGGCGTGAGGCAACTTAGAAGGCTACAGGAATAGATCGTGGTGATACTATGCGAGCTTGAGATATACTTCCCGCCCACATTCTTTGACGTTATGGTGCATCTGCTGGTCCATATCGTGGAGGATATCATCCAACTCGTGCCGACGTTCCTGCACAGCATGATGCCGTTTGAAAGGATGAATGGTGTCATCAAAGGATACGTTCGCAACATGTCACGTATAGAGGGAAGCATAGCCAGGGGCCTTCTGACCGAAGAGTGCATCTCCTACTGCATGAATTATCTAGGCATTGAGAACCCCGTTGGTCTGCCTGTCAATAGGCACCTCGGCAGGCTCGCTGGATGGGGTCACCGCGAGGGTCGCCGTGAAATGCATGTCGACTTTGAGGGTCGACTCGCTGACTTTGAAAGAGCAAACCTAGTCGCGCTACAACACATAGACGTGGTTGATCCTTGGGTGGTAGAGCACAAAACCTTTATTGAGAAGACGTACAATGAATGAGGCCAACAGAGGACGGATTGAGATATAATCAAAGAGCACAACTCATGCTTCACGCGTTGGTTCAAGGAGAAGCTTCTGTCGTACCCTTTACATGAGGATTCTTCCGCGGGAGAAAAAGTCATATTCGCCTTATCACAGGGCGCCGAGGACAACCTGATGACCAATGAGGCGTACGATATCAACGGCTACACATTCTACACCGAGGAAAAGGACATCAAGAGCGATGATTATCAGAACTCCGGGGTAACGATGGAATCCTACACCGGTAACGACAAGGACAGATACTATGGAAGGATCGAGGAGATCTGGGAGCTGAGCTACGCTGGAGAGATGGTCCCGATGTTCCGTGTCAGATGGGCCAAGAGCGTCCTAAAAGAAGACCGGTATTTCACCACCATGGTTATACCCGAAGCCAAATCCGAGACCGCGGGCGCAAACGTCAGCGTGAAAAATGAGCCATGGGTACTGGCTTCCCAAGTGGACCAATGCTTCTTCATTACCGACCCGTCAAAGCCCAGTCGTGTTGTTGTGAGGAAAGGCAAAAGGAAGATCATCAGAATGGATGGAGTCGCCAATGAGCAAGACTTCAACAAGTACGGTGACCCGAAGATGCAACATGACGACGACGATGAAGTGCCATACACCACAAGAAGAAGCAGGACCACCCTACCTAAAGGACGTCTGTTCAAGAAAAGAACTCCATTTGCGAAAAAGAAGGGCAAGAAGATCGTGAAAAGATAGCTAGCTAAGATCGATTGTACTTAAATTGTAGTCATGAATATTTATATATGTTTATTCTGGTATACCAATTTTTATTTGATGATATTGTTTGAACTCATGAATATTTTTAAATTTCATGGGCACGTTTTGAATTCATGAATATTTTTTCAAATTGGATGATATTTTTTCATATTCATAAATGTTTTATCAATTCACAAATGAATGCAATTAGAAATCCAAAAAAACAAATTTGATGATATTTTCAAATAACAAATTTGATGATATTTTTCATATTCATAAATATTTTCAAATAACAAATTTGATGATATTTTTTCACATTCATAAATGTTTTCAAATTTGATTCTCATTTTCTAAAAAATTATTAGATGCAACTAAAAATAAAAAAGACTTAGTAATGGCGCACCAGGGGAAGGTGCGCCATTGCTATCACTGTTTTTATGGCGCACCCCTAGATGGTGCGCCATTGCTAACCTTCCCCCTATATGTAGTTGTGTTTTGTACTGTCCCTCCCTCGCCAGATCCCCCTCGCCCCCGCGCCCGCTCCACCGCCGCCGACGACCCCCCGCACCCGACGACCCCCGCGCCCGCTCCGCCGCCGGAGTCGCCGCCGGAGCACTAGTAGGAGGAGGCCCGCGTCCACTAGGAGAGGAGGCCCGAGCACCTTGCGGCCTCCCCGCCGTCTATCCCCACCTCCCCCAAGCTCACCGTCTCCGCCCTCCGTCGTCTCCGCTCCGGCCACCACCTCATCATGGTTAGGTGATCTTCATTGCCCTCCTCCCTCTAACTCTCTTCCTCCTCTCCTCCCTCCTGGCCATGCCCTCTTCTTCTCTCTTTTTCTAGGTTTAGGTTAAACCCCTCTCGAATTTAGGTCAAATTAGGTTCAAAAAATTGCTAATTTTGGTCAAATTAGCAAGTGTCCATCTTCCTGTGTAGGCATGGCCATGATTTTTTTAGAATGGGGATTAATTTAGGAACCAAACATTGGTCAGATCGGCCTCCTAATCATGTTAAATCCAAAGTTGCTAAATACAATCTTTACGTTGAATTGGTGTCATGTAGGAGCAAATACCTGCGGTTGTAGACTTTTTTTAGGCAACACAGTGGGTGATCTTCCAACTGCATTTTTTCAAAGATAAAAACTGTACCATCTACTTATCTAGTTATGAGATTAGTAAAACCAGTGCTAGAAATCAATTAGAAATTGCTTGACTCCTCTTCTTTCTGCTCCTTACCTAGACATAAACTTGGCAAGTTTTAGCAACAAGAATACAAATGATAGTCACTGCAGCTGCACATGATCTCTGCTAGTTATAGAAATTCATTGCTTGTCCTATGTTTTCTGTCAGGGTATTGTTCAGGAAGCTTGCTTGAGTTTGTGTCCTTTAATGTGTAAATCTGCAGTTCTAGCCACTGTTTGCAGTTCTAGCCACTCCTTGCTGCTAGTTCCTCAAGGAGTTCTGCTCAAAAGTAGCTCAACAAGTTGCGTCTGGCTTTTACAAAGTTGTTTTGGCTTAAGAGGATAAGTTGTTGTATATACTGTCATAAAATTTGCTTCATATGGTTGTATCTGGGTGCTAAAATCACATTTGTTAGAGCTTTATTATTTCAGAAAAACTGATAGATTTAGTTCATTGATATGCTTCCTCTGATCTTCTTTGGCAAGAGGCCGAGAGGTGGTAGCAGATAGATTTAGTTCATTGGTATAGATAAATTTTGTTAATATTCTTCAGGAAGCTTGCTTGAGTTGTTTATATACTTGCTTGCTTGTTAGAAAAAACAGTAGCTTTGTTTACGGTGTTAACTAATTCCTGCGACCAAATGGTAGAGCCAGAGAGCAGGTCTCTTCTAGTTTCCCATGAATTAATAAACCATGCATGGTATCAAGTGAGCCATGCACAGCCATGAAAACAGCTTGCTTGCTACTGTTTAAATAGTTAGTCAAATGAACTGCTTGCTTGATACTGTTTTTATTCCAAAATTATTGTGTTTATATCATATATATTGTTGGCATGTATTTCATATGTTCTGTAGCATCAAGGCTACATAGCATGCCATTTTTGTGCCTTGTATTAATTGCTTTCCCTACATGTTTGCAGGTTTAAGTGAGAAAAGAGGAAGAAAGGAGAATCAAGGTAGGGTTTCATGGCTAGAAGATATATTGTTGGGTTTTGTCTCCGACCATCGTGTCACGATGATATTGGGGGTTTTTGTCTCCGACCATCATGTCGTGATGATATTGTGGGGTGTTGTGGGGTTGCCTCGGGGCGGGGTGGGATAATGATTTTGTAGGTACCCCGAGAGGCCCTTGAGTTTGCCGGAATGTCGATTAACTTCTGTTCCGGCAAATTTGGGTACTCCATATGTCCTATTTTCAGCAAAGGTCATGCTGAAATCTTCCATGAATTTTAGCGTGACTTTGCTAAAAATAAGACATATGGGGTACTTGCGACTAATGCATGGGCCGGGGTATCTTAGCACTTAATTAAGTAGGATCAATTGTTTTTTGTCCATCACTCGATAAACTACATGTATGTGTATTTAGCATGACTTTTTTTAAGAAACACAGTGGGTGATCTTCCAACTGCATTTTTTCAAAGAAGATGCAAATGAATGAAATTGGCTCACCGTGCCAAGGGAAATCAGGCTCAATGTAGGACAGATGCAGTTGATTTGTTGTTCTTATGGAATAAATAATAGATGTTTAACTGAAACCATTTACTGTAGGACTTGCAAGCAGTTGTGCTTGCAAGCAGTAGCCCATCTCTCTTCTTCTCATTTCTCTCAACTCAAGCAGTTAAAAACTTTATTTAATTAAAACTACTCCACACAAAATTAAATGAAACTTTTCAAACAAAAATGATCATATATATATGGAGTAAAGTTTCAGTATAGTTCCAAGCATAGTAAAGTTTCAGTAATGTTATGGAGTACTGAATTTTGCAATTTTGGTTTTTTGTAATTTTTCAATATTGGTTGTAGTCAGTATTGCTTTATTCTATGAAAATTGGAGTAGCATTATTGCTTGCTCTGTAGTGCATTTTTGCTAGGGACCTGATACTCCATAGCGGTGCATTTTTACTGCAACCTAAACTGGAGTAAACTAGAGTAGGACCTGATACATTTAAGCCATTTTCTAGCACTTCTTAACTAAGACAATTCCTAACAATTTCTGTAGATTTCCAAAATTCAGTTTTGTACCGCACACCGAAGCCCCAAGAAAGAAAACTGCAATCTGAAACAGATGATCAATTTTCAGCCCTTGTATTAGTTTATTATTTTTTCACACACTCAGACACCCTTGCTTGCCATGTGTGTGAGAGAGATAGTGAGAGGAGACAAGAAGAAGGGGGTTAGGAAGGGACTTGTGAGAGAGATAGTGATAGGTTCCATCCCAAAACACCTAGGCAATATCACAAACATCTCTCAATTGTTCCTTGACAATAACCAACTTTTTGGCAACATTCCTCGAGAATTAGGTTATTTCGTCAACTTAGAAATCTTGTTCCTTGATAATAACCAACTTTTTGAACAAACTTTTTTCCTATTTAGAGCAAACATGGCCCACAACGATGAGGCCGACGGTTCGGGTAAGCAATTCTGGGAGCTGTCGCAGGAGATGGAGGAAGAACCTCACCGCTATGAGGACGCCGAGGAAGACACCGGTCCCGACTACACAACCCCTAGTGGCATCGGGGATGACACCACTGATGGTGCCACCAAGGATGCCACCACTGATGGTGCCAGCGCATGCATAGATGGGAGCCAACCGAAGAGGCAACGGAAGGACCATCACCCGAACATGCTCGGCACCGTCAAGCAGGAATTTACCGAAGTGTCCTCCTGTGGGCATCCAACAGCGCCCAAAGAATTAGTTAGTGGGTACTCGCGATAACTCGGCTGCATTCTCCGGAGCACCGTCTCGATCAACACCGAGAACCTAAGGCATCGTGATCGAGGGAATTTGCGCAACCTCCTCTTGACGAAGCTGCACGAACGATACAAGTTCCCCGGTGACGTTGCAAACACACGCCTCTCAGGGAATAAAGTGAACAGTGCCACCCTCACGAAGATGAGCACGGCCCTGGCTACTTGGAGAGCCGCGGTGAGGAGAAGGATTCTAAGACATGATAGTTATGAGAAGATCAAGGAGACAAATCCTTCGATCAGTGAAGCTAACTACAAGGAGTTCAAGATCAAGTGCGAGAGCAACACAACCGCGGAATCAAGTCAGTGGGGGAAAGATATGCGGGACTTGAACTTAGGGGTCCACAAACTCGGTCCCCGCGGTTACAGAGTGGCGAAACCTATATGGGACAAGGAGGACGCGGAGCGTGCCGAGCAAGGCCTACCGCCCCTCTTCGATAAATACCATGACAAGCAGACCATGAACTATGTCAGGGCCCAGTACAAGGTGGACCCGGTAACAAAGGAGCTTACCACGGATCCGAAGACCAAGGCGCTTGAGCTTGTTCTGGTAAGGAATACACCCCCGCATAATTAGCTCCATATGGTTGCATTCTAATTAATGAAGCCAAATTTTTAAATGGTTCATGTTCCTTCCGTAGGACACTGAAAGCAGTAGCGTGGGGTCGTCTCAGAGCTCCCCTTGGGACAACAATTTAAATAGGGCGTTGAACGTAATGAAAAACAAGGATAAGTTTAGTAAGCCATCGTCAGCTGGTCGTGTGGCCGGCAAAGGCTTGTCCACAAAATGGTCGGAATACTATAATGTTGGGCGAAAGGAGAGAAAGACCAGCTCGGAAAGCCAGGAGCATGAGGTTCAAGAACTCAAGGCGCAAGTGGTGCAGATTCTGGAGATGGTCCAAGAGCAAGTCCGAGACCAACTGGGGGCGACGATCACCGCCATTGTGCCTTCCTTGATTGAGGGGCTGCAGGCGTGGATTGTGGGCGGCCAATAGGGGCCGTCCTTGATTCCCAGCTTCACGGCCAGCAACTCGCACAACGCGCCGGCCGCACCATTGGTGTCTCCGGCGGAGGCGGTATTGGTGTCTCCGGCGCCGGCGCAGGCATTGGAGCTTAATGCACCCGGGTGTGGGAAGAATACGCCGGCCGGCACCTCGACAGCAAGCGGCCCCTCCGTCACTTGCACGCCCGCCGTTGGCGGTGCCTCGACATTAGCCGAGCTCGACGCCATCACGGTAACTAAGCCTCTCTGCCGATGACTTCATCTCCTTGCCTTTGACTGGGCATCCCTGACGCCCTACATGTTTTCGCAGGGCGCTGCTGATGTTCCATGCACTCTCCTGCACTTTGTGGGCGGCGAGTTGATTGATGTTGCCAAGGGCAGAATCGTTCAACTGGGAAACCCCGTGTTCCACGGTAATCCGATGCCACCCACCGTGTATAGGGTTCGACTGGTTTGGGTGCTGCCAGGCTGCGACGACTTGTTACCTCCGTTTCGACCCGCTGGGGCCGACGAAGATGATGTGATGACCCTCAGCACCTGCTTTGGCTGAAGAGCCATATTCGTTTGGGGGGCGGGGGACACCACCCCACAGACAACACCGCCAGTCGTGTCGGTGCCAAGCCATGGCAAGACCGCCACAACGCTACCGGACATGCCAGACATGCATATGGCATAGGATCTGGATGACGAGGACGACGGTACATTTACCAACGTCGATAAGTACTTCAACGAACATGTACAGTGATGAATTCTTGAGGCCTCCTTCTCAAGAACCAAACCCTGCAAAAGACGATCGCAATCTAGCTGGTACCACGGAGAAACGCAATTGCAACAGGCGTCGTCTGGCGTTCAGTTCTCAGGAGACGCCTCCAGCTGCCGCCTTCACCGAGCCTTAGATAGCCGAGGTGCGAAATATTATCAGCCCCAACACACTCAAGAAGGCAGTCTCTGAGAGAACTCGATCCCATTACAGCAGAAGAAGAAGGGACGGAAAAGAAAGATTAACAAGGGTGCCAGCCAGCCGGCACCGAGTATGATTCGTGCTCAAGACGGGCCACCTTCACCTAAGGATATCTCAAGGAGGGTGCATGTGGCGGGTAGGCCGATGCTACCGACTTATCTTCTCAATGCTGCAACCCGTGCTATGCGGAGTCTGCATGACAGTGTTCTTTCTTTGGAGAAGCGGCGTCTCTCCGAGAATGATCTGGCATACCCGGTTTTTGTGGCCAAGGTGCCAGAGGGCAAGGGCTTTGTCGATAGCACCATCGGGGGTATGATCATCCTTTTGTTTGATGACATCTTTGCTATGTTTAACCTTCATCCGCTGCACTACACCTTCATTCGGCTATTTTCGCTAAGTATGGAGATGCGGATCATTAGAGACAAGACCCCAGACATCGTGATAGTCAACCCCTTCTACATGCATGCCAAGATCTTGGGCAGCGCTGGGGACCGGCAAATCGTGATTTCATACCTCGAAGGCATCATTCTGGCAAACCCAGATAAGGATAACTTCCTCGTGCCTTACTTTCCCGAGTAAGTCATCCCCTCACCGCCCCGTAACATATGATTTCTTAGATTTCAATCATTCTTTTTTTTCTAACATTCCGTGTTTTGTGCAGTGACACACATTGCACACTCATCCTCTTAAGCCCAAAATATTCCATGGCCACGTATTTCGACTCGGACAGTCAATCGAAGAAAGACTACACAAATATCAAGAAAGTTCTTGATGAAGCTCTTCCCAGCTACGCCAGATCTGGAGGCACCTTCAGCACACCAATTCGTAGGTATGACAAGCACGTGTTCACCCACAATACGATGTTCCCCTGCGTCAAGCAGCCGCCTTGCGGTCAGAAGGATGCCTACTATGCCCTCCATCACATGCGGGCGATCGTACGGGACCATAATCACCTTCTGCTACCAAATAATCTCAAAGATTGGGCCGCACGCTTGTTGGCAATCCAGGACGCGGACATCAGACAAGAATTCTTTCGCATCCAGTTGGAGTTTGCGGAAATCATCCATCAAGATGTCCGTCGTACCTCGGGGCAGTTCTACATCAGATATCAACCGTCCAACAGTGAGATAGAAACAACGCTACAAATGCAGGCTGACAACGACCGCGATTTCATGACCATCATGATAGACGGCGGCTTCAGCCACGCTCCGGTCCCTGAGTCGAGTCGAAAGTAGTGATGCTATGTAGTTCTGAAATACCGATTAGCTCATGTTTTAATTAAACTTTAATGAACTTGTATGTCTCTTTAGTTTGGATAGTCATTCAACTTATATGTAATCGATGCTATTTATTAGTAGGACCATGAATCATGCTATTAATGTGTTGCTTTTCTCTTCTGATTTTTTTGTTGCATACTTATATATTGCTTATCTATTGTCTGTGTGATGAGGACATCAATACCATTGTTACACCCACAGCCCCTACTGATACATATGCTGGACCAATTACTAGAGCTCGCGCACGCCAATTCAATTATCAGGTACTTTCGTTTCTTGGTAATGATTCTAATGTTCATGAGAATATGATGCTGCCTAAATTGGATACATTTGTTTTGCTTACATATGAAGGGCCTAGCTTGGGAAGGATGAACATTGGAGCAAGAACAAGCATGGAGATGATGGCATGCGCAAGGGGAACAAGAACGGAGTTACAAGTGATGATTTCAGGACTTTGAAGCCACCATAATGGGTGCATGAAGCCTTGGACGAAATATACAAGATGCCACTTCATAAATTTCGTCCAAAGGCTATTCTAGGTGCTGCATCACCTTATTATTGGGCCAGGCCCATGTGACTTTGAAATACATAAGTATAGGCTATTTTTAGAGTCCGTATGTGTGGGGAAACAAGAGATAGGGTTAATTTCGGACCCCTCCACCAAGGGCCACGAAATCCCCCCCCCCCTCTTCCTCCATATATACAGCCCTTAGGGCACCATTAGACTTTGGGATTTGTTTAGATTAAATGTTCGCCATAGCCGCAACTTCGCGTACTTTGTTTGTGTTCAACGACCAGACAAAGGCATCACAGAACCCCACCTTCATTAATAAAGCTTTCCTCTATTATTCGCAATATCCATATTGCAATCTTAGTTTCTTGTTTTTTCTTCGTTTGCTTGCAGGAAAGAGACCATTGTGGTCAGGTTGATCATGCTCCGGCGTGGTCAATAAACTCTCAGAGTTGGTTTAGCGATTGCTAAGCCGCGACGTCCTCGCACATTCGTAGTCGGATTGTCAAAGTCGACTTCCACCAAAACGATAGCCACCATCTCATCAAAAGACGGGACACATTTGCCTCTATCACTGTGAATTGCTACTAACGTTTTGTTTGTCTAGTGCACAGAGATGCCATCGTATGTCGTGTACAAGGGTAAGGTTCCCGGAGTCTACGACGACTAGGAGGAGCGTCGGAGACAGGTTCACCTTTTTAGCGGTAATAGTTACAAAGGGTACACCACCAGGGCGGAGGCGGAAGCTAGATACGCGCGCTATCTAGTGGGAGAGAGGAGGGAGCATTGGAGGAACCGGATGAAGACCAGTTTCACCGCGATGATGCTCATCGTGATGACCGCAGCTCTCTTCTATGTGATGGTAGATTAGATAATCGATATCGACTTGTAATGTGAAGACAAACTCGCTACTCGCGGTCTTGAGACTTGTAATGATCTAACTTTGTTCGGTATTTTTAATTCGGAGACTTATATGATGAATTGTATTCGAAGACTAATATTCTATTGTATTCGATAAATCTGCTGTTTATATGTTGTGCTGTCCATATTCTGTGCAGTAATGTATTTTGTAACCTGTGCAAATATCAGAAAAGAAAAAAATTGCTAATATTCATAGTAGTGGTGCACCGTATTGCACTTTAGCAGCGCACTGTAATAAACACACCAGTGGCGCATTATATTAAAGTGCGCCATTAGTAACCCAGAGCACAAGGTAAATATGCCCCCCTGGGAGGCATAGTAATGGCGCACCTGTGTACATAGTAATGGCGCACTGTGTGGTGCGCCACTATTATCTGGGATACTAGTGGCGCAACATAGGTGCACCATTACTATTTGTTACTAGTGGCGTGTTAATAGTGGCACACCTGTAGTGCGCCATTAATAGCAAAAACAGGCGTGCCACTAACAACCCTTTTTCTAGTAGTGTGCCCATCATTCTAGGACCAATTTTATAACCATAGCAAATACCATTTTGTTCTAAAAGACTCTCAAAATAATATAAGTGAAGCATGAGAGATCAACAATTTCTACAAAATTAAGCCACCGCCGTGCTCTAAAAGATTTAAGTGAAGTACTAGAGCAAAAACTATCTAGCTCAAAAGATATAAGTGAAGCACATAGAGTATTCTAATAAATTCTAATCAAGTGGGCTTCTCCCAAAAGGTGTGTACAGAAAATATGATTGTGGTAAACTAAAAAGCAAAGACTAATATCACACAAGAGGCTCCAAGCAAAACACATATCATTTGGCAAATACAAATATAGCTCCAAGTAAAGTTACTGATAGACGAAGACAAAAGAGGGGATGCCTTCCCGGGCATCCCCAAGCTTAGGCTTTTGGTTATCCTCGAATATCTTGGGGTTCCATGGGCATCCCCAATCTTAGGCTCTTGCCACTCCTTATTCCATAGTCCATCAAATCTTTACCCAAAACGTGAAAACTTCACAACACAAAACTCAACAGGAAATCTCATAAGCTCCATTAGTGCAAGAAAGAAAAACCACCATATAAGTTACTGTAATGAACTCCTTCTTTATTTATATTGGTGTTAAACCTACTGTATTCCAACTTCTCTATGGTTCATACCCCTTAATACTAGCCATAGATGCATCAAAATAAGCAAACGACACACGAAAAACAGAATCTGTCAAAAACAGAACAGTCTGTAGCAATCTGTAACTCTCGAATACTTATGGAACTCTAAACATCCTACTAAAATAGGAACTCCTGAGAAATTTGTCTATTGATCTACAGCAAAAGGAATCAACGCAAAAGCACGTTTCTGTGAATTACTAAAATTATTTTCGTGCGCGCAAAGTTTCTGTTTTTCAGCAGAATCAAATTAACTATCACCATAGGTTATCCTATAGGTTCTACTTTGCACAAACACTAACTAAAACATAAAAACACATCTAAACAGAAGGTAGATGAAAACTTTATTACTAAACATAAGCAAAAACAAAAAACAAAGATAAAATTGGGTTGCCTCCCAACAAGCACTATCGTTTAGCGCCCCTAGCTAAGCATAAAAGCGAGGATAGATCTAAGTAGTACCATCTTGGGCACTCAATTCATAAGTAGCTCGCATGATAGATTCATAAGGTAATTTAACTTTCTTTCTTTGAAAGTGCTCCATGCCTTTCCTTAACAGAAATTGGAATCTAATATGCACTTCCTTCATATCAATAATTGCACCAATCGTTCTAAGGAAAGGTCTACCAAGAATAATAGGACATGAAATATTACAATCTATATCAAGAACGATAAAATCTACGGGCACATAATTCCTATTTGAAAAAATAAGAAAGTCATTGATCCTTCCCATAGGTTTCTTAATGGTAGAATCCGCAAGGTGCAAATTTAAAGAGCAATCATCAAGATCATGGAAACCTAGAATAGCACATAAAGTTTTCGGAATCGTGGAAACACTAGCACCCAAATCACACAAAGCATAACACTCATGATCTTTAATTTTAATATTTATAGTATGTTCCCACTCATCATAACGTTTTCTAGGTATAGAAACCTCCAAATTAAGTTTTTCATCAGAGGATTGCATCAAGGCATCAACAATATGTTTGGTAAAAGCTTTATTTTGACTATAAGCATGAGGAGAATATTGCAACAAGGAAATACAATCTACTAAAGAACAATTATCATAATTAAATTCCTTGAAATCCAAGATAGTGTGTTCAATGCTATTTAAAGTCTTGACCTCTCCAATTCCACTTTTACCAAAGTTAGCATCAAGATCTAAAAACTCCGAATCGTTGGGACGCGTTTTAACTAAAGTTAACTCATCTCCAGTCCCATCATTATTAAGATTCATATTCCAAAACAAATATTTAATAGGGTACACATCAATAAATTTTAGATCTTCATCATTATTTTCATGGAAACTAGAAGAACATGATTTTACAAAGCAATCTTTCTTAGCACACAATCGAGCGGTTCTTTCTTTGCACTCATCAATGGAAATTCTCACAGCTTTGAAAGACTCATTGATATCATGCTTAGGAGGAGTAGATCTAAGTTTCAAAGAATCAACATCAAGCGAAAGTCTATCAACGTTCCTAGCCAAATCATCAACTTTAAGCAATTTTTGTTGAAGCAAGGCATTAAAATTCTTTTGAGAGATCATAAATTCTCTAACGCTATTCTCAAAATCAGAGGGCATCTTATTAAAATTACCATAAGAATTATTGTAGGAATTTCCATAATTATTAGAGGAATTACTAGGGAACGGTCTAGACTGAAAGTTTCCTCTATAAGCATTGTTACCAAAATTATTCCGACCAACAAAATTCACATCCATAGATTCATTATTATTCTCAATCAAAGTAGACAAAGGCATATCATTGGGATCAATAGAAGCACTCTTAGTAGCAAACAATTTCATAAGTCCATCCATCTTTCCACTCAAAACTTGAATTTCTTCTATAGCCTGCACTTTTTTACTAGTAGATCTTTCGGTGTGCCATTGAGAACTATTAGCCATAATGTTATCAAGGAGTTTAGTAGCTTATCCTAAGGTGATTTCCATAAAAGTGCCTCCCGTGTCTGAATCTAAAAGATTTCAAGAAGCAAAATTCAATCCGGCATAAAAGTTCTGTATGATCATCCATAAATTCAAACCATGAGTAGGGCAATTGCGAATCATCAATTTCATTCTTTCCCAAGATTGGGCAACATGCTCGTGATCAAGTTGTTTAAAATTCATAATATCGTTCCTAAGAGAGATGATCTTAGTGGGAGGAAAATACTTAGAGATAAATACTATTCTTAGGCAAAGACGAAAACCAAACTTTAGCACGATCTCTTGAAAATGGAAATAACTTCAATTTAACAATATCATTATCCGTATCTTTCTTCTTTTTCATCTCACACAAATCAACAAAGTTGTGTTGATGGGTAGCGACATATTCACTAGAAAGGCCGGAGAGTTGATCTTTCATAACAAGATTCAGCAAAGCAACATTGATTTCACAAGACTCAACATCATTAAGAGGAGCAATCGGAGTACTAAGGAAATCATTATTATTGGTATTGAAAAAATCACACAATTTGGTATTATCTTGCGCCATCATGACAAGCAATCCAACACACAAGCAAACAAAAAGGCAAGCGAAAGAGAGAGAGAGAGGAAGTTGGGAAAGAGAGGGCGAATAAAACGGCAAGGGTGAACTGGGGGAGAGGAAAACGAGAGGCAAATGGAAAATAATGTAATGCGAGGGAGATGAGTTTGTGATGGGTACTTGGTATGTCTTGACTTGAGCGAAGACCTCCCCCGCAACGGCGCCAGAAATCCTTCTTGCTACGTCTTGAGCTTGCCTTGGTTTTCCTTGAAGAGGAAAGGGTGATGCAGCAAAGTAGCGTAAGTATTTCCCTCAGTTTTTGAGAACCAAGGTATCAATCCAGTAGGAGGCTCCTCAAAAGTCCCACACACCTACACAAACAAACAAGAAACTCGCAACCAACGCAATAAAGGGGTTGTCAATCCTTTCACAGCCACTTGCGAAAGTGAGATCTGATAGAGACAATATGATAAGATGAATATTTTTGGTATTTTTATGATATAGATTGGAAAATAAAATATGCAAATAAAAGTAGATGGAAAACTTATATGATAAAATATAGACCCGGGAAGGCATAGGTTTCACTAGTGACTTCTCTCAAGATAGCACAAGTATTATAGTGGGTGAACAAATTATGGTCGAGCAATTGATAGAAAAGTGCATAGTTATGAGATTATCTAGGCATGATCATGTATATAGGCATCACGTTCGTGACAAGTAGATCGAAATGATTCTGCATCTACTACTATTACTCCACACATCGATCGACTCCTGCCTGCATCTAGAGTATTAAGTTCATAAGAACGGAGTAACACATTAAGAAAGATGACATGATGTAGAGGGATAAACTCATGCAATATGATATAAACCCCATCTTTTTATCCTCGATGGCAACAATACAATACGTGCCTTGCTGCCCCTCCTGTCACTCGGAAAGGACACCGCAAGATTGAACCCAAAGCTAACAACTTCTCCCATTGCAAGAAAGATCAATCTAGTAGGCCAAACAAAACTGATAATTCGAAGAGACTTGCAAAGATAACTTAATCACACATAAAAGAATTCAGAGGAGATTCAAATGTTTCTCATACATAAACTTGATCATAAACCCACAATTCATCGGATCTCGACAAACACGCCGCAAAACGAGTTACATCAAATAGATCTCAAAGAAGATCGAGGAGAACTTTGTATTGAGATTCAAAGAGAGAGAAGAAGCCATCTAGCTAATAACTATGGACCCAAAGGTCTCTGGTAAACTACTCACAACTCACCGGAAGGGCCTTGGAGATGATGTAGAGGCCTTCCATGGTCGATTCCCCCTCCGGCGGAGCGCCGGCGAAGGCTCCAAGATGGGATCTCGCGGATACAGAAGGTTATGGCGGTGGAAATAGTTTTTCGTGGTGCTCCTCAATGGTTTCAGGGTACGTGGGTATATATAGGAGAAAGGAGTAGGTCGGTGGATGCTCGAGGGGCCCACGAGGGTGGAGGGCGTGCCCACCTGTAGGGGGCGCGCCGGGCACCCTCGTGGCCGCCTCCTCTGTTGCTTGACGTCCACTCAAAGTCCCCTGGATCAAGTTTGCTCTAAAAAGATCGCTCCCGAAGGCTTCATTCCATTTGGACTCCGTTTGATATTCCTTTTCTTAGAAACACTGAAGTAGGCAAAAAAAACAGCAATTCGGGCTAGGCCTCCGGTTAGTAGGTTAGTCCCAAAAATGATATAAAAGTGTAAAGTAAGGCCCATAAACATCCAAAACGGGTAATATAATAGCATGGAATAATCAAAAATTATAGATACGTTGGAGACGTATCAAATAACAGGGGTGTGGGTGAGTAGAGGGATGGCCTGGCCAGCAGTGGGAGTAGTAGGGGGCGGTGAGGCCTCCGCGACATCACAGCCGGCCACGGGAGGCGGGAGCATGCGACACGACCGACACTGATTTGTGCGACTAGAGCAAGAAGACCAGAGGTTGAAGAAGCACTAAGGCCGTTGGATGGGCATCATACGGGCACTGGAGCTAGAATCGTTCATATTGGCTAAGTTGATAAAGCCCTCTGTCCCCGTCAACTTAGTAGGCCCACAAGTCAGCCTGCCACTAAGGTGGGTCCCAGCTAGTAGGGGGATATTCTTTTTTTGTGTGTAATAAGGAGGCACTTCTGGTGGGTTCGAGCTGACAGCGGGGGGACGTTTTTTTTGTGAAATACGGTGGCCCGTCCGATGGGCCCAGCCGTTAGGGGGGAAACGTTTTTTTTTGGAAATACGGTGGCCCGTCTGGTGGGTCCCTGTTCTCAGGTGGAGGAATAATTATTTTGTGCATAAGAAGGAGACACTTCCTTGCGGCTACCATGGACCCAACTGTCAGCCTCTCCATGTACAGTACTCTTCCGATGGAAGTCGGTCGTTGACCACATTGAGCACGCCGCGTCGAGAGCACCTGGGCAGTCGACGACGGCGAGGCCTAGGAAGGGGACGACGCAGAGCCAGGGAAGACGCTGCAGTGGAAGCCCACGTGGAGAGGAGTACGAGGGTTCACTGGTTCGGCTGCGGTGTGAGGCTGTCGTCGCCGCAGAATAACAGGGGGTGTTGGTGAGTAGAGGGATGCCCTGGCCAGCGGTGGGAGTAGTAGGGGGCGGTGAGGCCTACGCGGCAGCACAGCCCGCCACGGGAGGCGAGAGCAGGTGGTCCCGCCAGCACTGGATTTGGCGGCTGGAGCAAGAAGATCAGAGATTGAAGAAACACGACGGCCGTTGGATTGACATGCAACGGTTACGCTTGATAGAATCGTTTGTTGACGTATATACACTACAAGAAATATGTCAACTAGTGACCTTTTGTCAGTGACCCTGGAAGAATTGGTCATAGATCTATGACCATTTGAGACCAATTGGTCAAAAGCTGTTCGGGGGGCTCCAAACCCTAAACCATTGTGACCATTTTGGTCAGAAAGGTCGTAATTTCCTTACACCAAATGGTCACAAAGCAAACAGGGCTGGCCGCTGCCTTATTTCTAGTTGTTAACGACCAAAATAGATGGTCATAGCCTTGTAGATTGTGGTTGGTTGTGATGACTAGGCGCCAACACATCAGTTTTGCCTATGTGTCATGTCCATGTGGCAGTTTTTGCCCTAGGTTGTGAAGCAACCTATATTTCTGTCATTCCAAAAATTCCCAAAAAAATCTCATAAATTGTTTGGATCATATCTTCATCAAATATGTCAAAAACCTTCCTTGCCTAGTTCAAAAATAACTCAACAATATTCATTTTCCTATTCTGTTCAGAGCAGCAGTTTGTGAAGGAAGTACCACTTTGGCATGTCCAAATAGTATCCATTTTCTACAGTGCTTTCCTATGCCCAAATAACCATCCAGTTTCAAATTTGACCCGCATCCAACTGAATCGGCGGGAATTTGTCTTTTTCACTAGAGGTGGATCAAAACTTTTTACACCCAACCATTTGGTCAATTCTGCATTAAATATGGCCTAGTATTTTATAAAAATGATTAGGTCCAATTTTGCAACAAATATATGGTAGGTCCTTCACAAAAAAAAAACTCATTTCAGGCACTTGGAAAATGGAAAATTAATTTTCCGTGCAAAGAAAGTGAAAAATACCTTGTGCAACATTGTTTGGAATTCCAATATGCACCCTTGTGCACAATATGAGATCATTTGAACAAACTATGCCATGAATGTGGCCATAAGATTGATCATTTGGCTTGAAAGCCATGAGTCTTCACTCATGACACCTCATTTCTGAGAACACTTTTCTAAAATAATTTCCGTATTACAAGTTTATTATTTTTCCTCGAAACTTGGTCACATATAATGACACAATGCGAAGGTTTTCCAATTTTTTGATTTTTTTTGAATTTTTTATGCCTGTTTCAAAATGCGGTCAAAACGGCGGGCTTGACCGTTCCTAACTAATGGTCGAATCTTGGAATTTTTTTGGTGTTTCTCTGATAAAATAGATACTTATGTACCTAGAAATGATTTTTGGAAAAAATAAAGAGCAAATTACAAGGCAGCTGCAGTTCAAATTTGACCCGCTTCCAGCTGAATCGGCGGGAATTTGTCTTTTTCACCAGAGCTCGATCAAAACTTTTGACACCCAACCATTTTGTCAATTGTGCATTAAATATGCCCTAGTATTTTATAAAATTGATTAGGTCCAATTTTGCAACAAATATATGGTAGATCCTTCACAAAAAAAACTCATTTTGGGCACTCGGAAAATGGAAAATGAATTTTCCGTGCAAATAAATTAAAAACTCCCTTAGGCAACATTGTTTGAAATTCCAAGATGCATCATTGTGCACAATATGAGATCATTTAAACAAATATTTGATAGGACTTTCACAAAAAAACTCATTTTGAGCACTAAAAAATGGAATGAAATTTTTTATCTTAATCGATCATGACCAATTTATATGCTCATAAGGTCATCAAATGGTTTGCTGCGTTCTGATTGGACCATGGGCATATCACGCGGATCACGCTCAACCACCGTCGGATGCTTCCGGATCCAACGGCCTAAACCCACCCGAGCCGAAACCCTAGGTCTGTCCTCATGGACATTTTCCACCCACTCCCGCCTCCATTCTTTCTCTCATTCCTCCCTCCCCCGCCTCCATTCTTTTGCTCCAGATCCGCCACCCACCCCAATCCGTCTCCCTGATCCAGATCGACAACGACGGCCCCCGTCGCCACCCCTCCCTTATCCCCTTCGCCACTGCCGCTCACGCTCCCTTTTCCCCATCGCCGCCACCACCTCTGCTTGCTACACCACAGCCACATGGCCATCCCCATCCAGATCCAACCGCCACTGCACATCGACAAGGCGTCGAGCGGGTGGGGCGCGCCGGCGCGGCCCTCCGTGCACGCGCATTGGCAGGCCCTCGAGGCGGCGCCATCATGGATCGTCTCCGGGCTCGACCTCGGCCGCCTCAACTCCTCCTGCGCCGGCGGCTCGCTCTGCAAGGTCGCTGCCGGACCCGCTGGATGAGGAGGATAGGGCCAAGTGCCCGCACTTCATCGTGCTTGCCGGCGACGAGTTCCGGGCCCGGGGGCGGACCGTGGAGCTGCCGTGCTTCCGTGCGGGCTCACGCTGGATCCCAAGATCGCGCAGCTCAGGGAGGGGGAGGAGCCACTGCACAGGTTGGTTTTGGGCAGTGACGGGGTGCAGGAAGCTGCAGGACACGGAGTTCTTCTTACGCCAGGACCCCTACGTTATCATCGAGTACGCCAACACCAAGCTACGCACCAGAACATGCACCGGTACGATACGCCCCTCCCGTTCGCCATTTTGGTTTGCTTCAGCTTCTCTATCGCACAGCCTGGCTGTATGACGTTATGCATGACCACGTACTACTCATGCTCTTCAAGTGAAGATTGTTTGTGTGCATCATCCAATCAAGCCTAGTACTCAAAACCGGTGCCATTTGAACTGAGGGTCTAGTGCACTGCGCAATCAATCAATCCGACAACAATTTAGTCTGCTTATTCAGCCATAGTACCCATCTCAATCTGTTCCAGTCATTAACTTATTATCATGCCTTTGACCACGAACACACATTGTTTCAGACGAGGGTGGGTGTAATCTAGTACTAGCAATGGCCTGTTCATTTGGGAGGTCATACCCAACTAAATTTGCTCTTCGGTGGTTGCGCCAACCGAGCCACTGCCGCTAAAACAAAACAGTGGGTGAGTGACCTTGTCAGCATTGCTTCTTCTTTCTTCTCGGGGAGCAGAAGCAGCGACGTGTTCTCATCTTCAGTTATACTTTGCCACAAGCAAGCCTCACTGCTCAGTTTGTTCCTTCCTGCAGTTTGTGCGTCCACAAACTCTACCCAAGCCTAGGTGCCCAAAACTGGTGGTATTCAAACTGAATTCACCCGATATTTGAACTGGATTTATCCGAGTCATCTAGTGTATTGTCAGTCCGGAGCCAATTTAGTCTGCTTAATTAATCAACATACTCGACTCAATTTGTTTCAGTAGTTGCACCTACCGGCACCACGCGGTGGTTGGGTAACTAGGTCATGCGCATTCATAGTTTGTAACAGCAAGGCCCACTGTTTGATTACTATACAGGCTGCTTCTCTGAAACATCTGCATGCCATTATTACTATACAGGTTTGCTAGGAGAAGTACCAGTACCATTTTATGGAGTCCGTCAGTTCATAGGCCGAGCAGCGTTCCAATGTGTGCCTCCTTTTATGCTGAAGTGTATGTTTCCTGTTGCACGAATAGTAAGACCGCGTAGAAGCACAGAATGATCTGTTTTAGCAAAATACACTGTCAAGTCAGTCCTCAAGTAGTCTGTTACGGCTACATAACTTTTACTCCATGTCTTGGTCCATATGCTGCAGAAAACTTCGGCTTTGTGTTTAATTTATTTCTTATACATCTCTATTAATTAGTAATAGCAGTTTGGATTGCTCTGTCTTCATAGTGCTAGAATGGACTAGATTTACAAATCAATGGTGAACACTAATCTAGTGAACGAAATAATGGAACAAAAACATGTCCCCTTTTTCTTCAGACGACATACTGAAGTAAAACCCAACTGAAGATGAACTGTTCATGTTGAGGGATTAAACACAGCACGCGCAGTTTTCTGCTCTGTTTAATATACTTGTGCATCGTGTGCTTATACTACCATTTGCTTGGTTCTTAACACAGGTGAAGTGTCCAGCTATGCTTCACACTGACCAGTCACACTGGCAAGTCGAGCGTGCAGGGTGAGAGGTGAGACGACCCTCGTTACCACTCTGTACGCTGATTCTGATTCGAGGTATGGCTAATGTTTCCCCTCCTTGCTCTTAGTTCTTCCTTGGATCTTGTGTTTGTGTGATGATTTTTTGAGTCTCTTGTAGACTGGGGTGTGCAGTACGTCCGCAGGTGCCACCGATCCGGAGCCTGATGTTGCTGCTGAAGAGTAGAGCGATCAAAGCTCCCCCAAAGGGACATCTGGAGGGCCTTACTCATCAGGTGAGCTGATGTTTGCCCGAGCGCTTTGACTAGCGATGTTTTTTATGAGAGAGAGAGAGGGATGTGATATTGATGTTTTGGTTGCTGTTTCGTGCTTCGTGAGATGGTAGTTGGTAGTGGGATAGGTTGTTGTCCTTGTTGGATAGAATGTCTGCCTCATTGGGATAGGCTACTTGTTACTGCAAGCATGTGGAGTTTTACTTCGCCTGATCTCATATACATAGATTACATTCCTCCGGATATGCTTCCCTGAATCAACCATTTCTTATGCTGTTTCTTTTGACTGACCGGGTCAGGTCCTCGTTGTAGAAGATGAACAAGTGCCTGGCCTGCTATATAATTCCTGTTTGTTCTAATTTTTTGTTTGTTCTAAAGTATAACTGTTTGTCCTGTCTCCTCTCTTTTCATCTTGAGTATGACTTGGTCAATGTCTATATAGCCTGAAAAAAATCTGGCTCGCCTTTGGTTTGTTGCGATCCCAAGCATGGAGTTGTTGACGTTATTACTCCTACTTGTTACTATAAGGGAAGGGAGCATCTTGTCCTGACTAATTAACTAAATTTCGACCTGTCTGAATACAATATGTTTGTATGGGCGAGCGTAGCATTTGGTGTTAATGGCACAGCCCATGCACTGAAACCTGAAGATCAGCCAAATCTTATGTAATAGTACAAATTAACTGTGATGGCCATTACATTGACTTACCAGTACTTATTACATTGACTTCCCAATACTTATTTATGTAAACATGTTCTTTTTACTGCTACATTATGGTTGAAATGTCAATATATTTAAACTCATTGTTTAGATTCTGCAATCATAAGCATCACTTGTATTCTGGTCTTAGACAGATTATTGTTTGAGCTATCTTGTCCAACTAGATAAGTGTACTGTCTATCCCATTATTTTCTTTTGCTACTTGGTCTATGAGCCATGATGGCATGACATATATTATTGTGTTGATTCCCCATGTGATGCAAAAGCTATGGTGTTTTGTTTTGAGTCTGTTGTAAATTGTAATTGATAATGATTTGTGTAAAATTAGTGTAGAACATATGTCTTATTATCTTAAATCGTTCGTGCCGTGCTCAATGAACCATCTAAGATCGAACCATTTTCTGCATTCAACATCTAGAACCATTCTGGGAATTTTGTTATTCACACAACAACTATGTGTTCTTATCTCTTGTGTTGTTTCTGTGAGCTAGTCTTTGTGGTTATTACTGTTACATGTTACATGTAGAGATGCTTCATGATTTAGTCCCTAGCTGCTTTCTATATATTTTTTTATTTTGTTTCTAACTCTTTTGATTTATTGGTAGGTGCCTTCGTTCAGCATGTACGAACATATCCAGAAATGGTGTTTCCTCTCACTTAAGAAGCTCCAGCCTGAAAGTGAAAGAGAAGAACTCAGGAGTATAGTTGTAGTAGTTATATGTTGTGATAGTATCACATGTAATGGTGAAATGAATATGTAAAGATTGTCTCTTAGCCAAAATTGGCATGTGGTTTGAAAATGTTCATTTCTTTGTTGTTCTGACTGAAATAATTGTGTGGAAATTGAAACCTGCTTTGTCTTAATTTAGAACCTGACAAGTGGGACCTAATAGTATTTGGCATCTAAAATGGGCATTTTCCAAATGATATTCATAGGGAAAAAACTAAAAATTAAGGAAATGGACTGTAAAAAGGCTGAGGCCCAATTGAGAAATAGATGCGACCCAAAAAATAAATGGTCTAAAAAAGGATCACTCCTTGGAAATAAAAAGGTTGCAATGTTGGGCTTGGCCCATGAAGCCGTTCAAAAATTGATAAAAAAATATAGTAAAAAGGCCGAATTGTTGGGCTAGGCCCATGCAGAAAACCAAATTGGACCGGGCTGAATCTTGTGCCACATCAGCTTGCCACGCTGGATGCCTACGTGGACTGGGAGGCTGCTAGTGACCAAAACGCCACAGTAGGAATATTTTGGTCATAAACGTCCACGACCTTCTCACAGAGAAGGTCGCTATAGTCAGTTTACGACCCTCAGCTTTTGACCTTCTGTTTTTGGTCACAAAAAGGTCGCAAATGAAAAACTATGAACTTTCAGTGACCAATAGTGGAGGTCACAAGATAGCATATTTCTTGTAGTGATAATAACTAAAAAAATCTTGCATACGTGTCAACTTAATAGGCCCACAAGTCAGACCATTCCCTCTTTTTGTAATAATTCATATATAGCTCATTGCAACTTCTTATGCAATTTATTGCAGTCCGTTTGTTTTGGTTGGCCAGGGCCAATTACGCATATTTCTGTGGGTTCCAAACTATTTTTAATACTGAAATGTCGAGACAGATTTAAAGTACTTCGAATCTATATTTAAATTAGGTTAATGCCCAGTGAAATAGGAATCTGAAAATGTGAAAAGTTTTAGAAATTGTAAAGTAATTGCCAATTTGTCATCTGTTTTTATATTTACAACCCATTTCATATTACTTTCATGATTTACAGGCCTCTTGAAAGAGTTCCAGCCCATCAGGGCGTAGAAAAATAAGTAGGCCTAGTCTGGGTATTCTTCAGAAAAAATAAACTGGGCTCATTTTCACAGAGAAAAAAATAGTTGGGCTGGTCACATGGTGAACATAAAATATAAGCCTGGGCTAGACGGACCATAGCCCAGTTCAAACCCTGCTCCGTCTCAACAATAACAAAAAAATACTGCTCGAGCAGCTACGTCCCAGGTGTCAGCCGATCTTGTGTTGTTCTCTTGTCTATTGACTATATACGCTCACAATGTCGTGGGTCCCAGATGTCAGAAAAACACTAGGAGGAAGCATTTTATTTTTCCATATGCTGACATGGTGGGCCACTACTATCATCCTCTCCACGCACTTCTGCCGATTCCTGTTGTTTGTTGACCATGTTGAGAACGCGAGAGGGCGGCGCCCCGGCGAGCACACCAAAGCGCGCGGAGGACAACAGTGAGGCCTCGGACGTCGGCGTTAATGATTTAGGAGACGGTGTGGCGGCGATGCATGCGCTGAGGCGCAGCCAGCCATGGAAGGCGGAAGCAGGCGGCCCCGCTGGCGCTGGTTTGGTTTTGGCAGCTGGAGGAAGACATGACTGAAGAAACATGATAGACTGTAAAAGCAGCAGGAGTACTTAACAACCTTAACTAAAACCACCAGGGGGACTTAACAACCATAGCTGAAAGCAATATGAGTACTTATACAGGTTCAACCGTACAAAGCATGCCTCGAACAGTGCTACTTTGCCTACTGTTAACCAAAGGTGGGGCCGCCAAGCCCTAGGACAAGACCTAGGCGCCAACCCATGCATCCACAACCTTCTGAAAGCGGCTTCATCTCGCAATGTGGTCAATAAACAGGATATTCACTTTAGATCCATGGAAAAGCAGGAACATAATCTTCTATCATATTCTCCAAGATGGACGGGCCTTCATTATTTGATACCACCCATGAATAAGTATCTTTTCACCTCCAAGGGGAATGGAGTAGGTCGACATAAACATCATGTTGTAACCAAGCGCAAGTCTAACCCGACCATGGTCAGGCATCTGTATAGGAACAATAGAATTGGGTAGTTTCTGTTTCAGGAAGATCACAGCTGTAAAACTATGTATAAGCAATAGTTTATGAACAACATATATAACAGAAAACAACTCATACCATAAGTTTCTCGACACAGTTGGACCTGTTCAACGAGTGGAGCAGTGGCACACATATCCCACATGGCCTTCCACCATTGTAACGCCCCACAAGGACCTCAAGACGATCAATAAAGTGTAGAAACTTGTGGATGTCGTCCCAGTCAACTTCAGTGCCATCAGTAACAGCCGAGTTATTACAGAATAACAAACAAGCAGCCTGCTTAACTCTGAAAAAACCTACACGTACCACCAATTATAAGAAAGTATTAGTTAGAAGAAGGATCTTCGTGAGAGATTCATTGCTACTTCTAAAGTTAAATTGTGATTAGTTAGACATAATAGGTGGATTAAGAAGTAATCGAGGCAACAAGCAAGAACCAGATACAAAACTAACATAGATGAACAATTGGAACAACGTCGGGGTGGAAGATCATAGTGAAGATGAGACCAGGTTCTGCTATTTCCATCAACATTCATGCGCCAACTTTCAGTCCGTAACACTTGAGAAAGTTTATCCAAGTTCGGCCATAAAAAAGTTGCGATCTTCTTGGTTCATGAACCCAACTCGGAACTTATATCCATGGCTTGTCTTCACTGTGACCATTAAACTGGTGTATTCAGTTATGGCAAGGCCAAGCATCTTGAGTACATGTGTTCTGGTAGAGCAAATATGCATTGCAGGAAAAATAATATGAGAACACAATGTATTCCATATCCAAATCTAGATATAACTTCCTCCTTCACGTCAGTGTTGACCATCGTACTAGTAGTACCTTTTATCCAAATATAGCAATCCAAATTTCCAAATTAGTCAACAACATGTTCAAAAAAACCACCCTCCCGGATAGAAAAGGGGATTCTAGGAACATACTATGCGCGTTTTAAAATCATGTGTAAGTATGAGAAGGAACAAGTGTGGCGTCTCGCCGAGGGTGCAGAAACCTGTAGGGTCCTCGCACTTTGGGCACTGCAAATGAAACACACTAGATTCAGTAGGCAAAAAAATGCATCAAGGGCGGCGGCTACCATCCTAGGATTACCCACGACCAAGGGACTTGGATTTATCAGGGATGGATGAAGAATTCGTACATGGTTCTCCATGAGAAAACCCTATGCAATCGCCGAGAGGGGGTTTTCTCTGAACAACCATACGAGGGAGAAGGGTATTCAGTCATTTAGGCCCAGTGAAATATTGCTGCTTCATCCGTCCAGCTTACTGCTAAAGCTGGAAGGGGGGTTGTGATTTGATGGCTCATTGGGCATTACTGCGGTGCTACGACCGAGGTGTGTCTACCGTACAGTTGTGCACTCTAATTTGTGCATATGGCACGTGGACCCCATTGCCGGATGCCCCACATATCAGCGAAAGGAAGTAGAAAGACAGGAGTAACTTGTTACACATAAATATATTTTTGACAGAGAGATAATCCCTCTGTAAAGAAATATACAAATCTTCTATATCACAACTTTATACATAAGAAAAATCAAGGGGAATATATATAACATATATAATTATAAAAAACAGAGTTTTTTTAACACAGTATAGACGAGTTGGTGATGATGGTGTGTCTGCCGTCCTGCAATATAGGCCATCCAATTTATATCTGACGGATAGGAAGGAAACTATGGCAATTTTGCAAAAAGGTACCCACACACATCTCCACATTTGCGAATAAGGCCTTCCCTCATTCACCCACTCACAAGATAAAATACTCATACAAATGCATCTTGATGTTACGTGCAACGCACGGGCATTATGGGGGGTTCAGCTGAGAATATAATACTCAGACAAGCTCACGGTTCTGGACTTTGGGCCGCAGGCCCACCCTGTATGTTTGGGGGGCCATGTGTTCTACCTTAGCGCTTTTCATATTGCAAGTGATCGGTACGGCGCTGGTTTTAGATGCTGCCACAAGGCGAATACACAAAATTGAATAAAGCACGACCACTGTTGGAATGAAATCGAATGACAATTCCTAACCAGCAATGAGAGTTGCAATTCTATCAACGATATACCATGTGATAAATAATACTGTCGTACTACTTATACACACAGGACACTTGTTTCACCATGCCAGATTATTACGTCAAAATCTCTCAGAGGATAGATCAATTCGGCAGTTGCATGCTGCTACTGAAGAATTTCAAAGTTGATTTGGACCAGCTCTCCTTGCCGAGAAAGTTCGATTTTGACATCATCCCCTACCGCAAGATATGATTTAGATTTGAACCTTGACAATCCTTTAGCATCAATCATCATGATACCATCCTTCGTACTTACGGTATATTGAGCAGGTTCATTCACACCAAGGCTGCGCATGGTAAGAGATACTTGGTCGCGGTCACCTGGATTGTTGAACGACTCCCTCGTTGCTCTAGGAATTATCTTTTTGCAAACAAGAAGACATACCCAAACAGTTAGATCAACATAGGAAATCATGTGAAACAACATGGAAAGAAAAAAGAACGAAGCACTTGGGCGGCCATTGCTTACCAAGAAGGTGGACATGTCGATTTTTGTAAGGACTTTGGTATATGAAGTGCGAACTGCAGCCCAGTCTATTGCTGGTGCAACTGCTTGTTCGCTTGCCGCTGCACGGGCCCGAGCAGATGCAAGTGCAAGTGTTGGTGCAGGTGCCGAAGCCGCCGCTGCTGCTGGAGATGGTGCTCCTTGTAGAGCTGGTGCCGGTGTCAGAGCAGGTGTCGGTGTCGATACCCGATCCTCCGGTAGATCAGCCTGATCGGCTCACGCGGTCGGTGCCCAATCCTCAGCTGGATCAGACTGAGCTGCTGCCGCTGTTAGTGCTAGAGCAACTGTCGGTGCTCGGTCCATTGCCGAATGTGGTACCGATGTGTGAGACAGTGGCCATCGTGTTTGGTCTGCTATGATCAGCTTTCTAACTTGACTAGGATCCATGACCGTGATCCTGTTTTTTTCATCATTTCTTTTAAATGCGAGAAGGACTAATTTTCGCATTTTTATTAAACTAAACTATAATTCATCATAGTGATTCAACTTGTACTCAGACAACAGGCTGATCCAATTTTTTCCAGTAATATAAGTGATGGACAGTGCCTTCATTACTGACATGACATAAGAAGTGAAACCTGCAAAAATAGCCATCATAGAGCAAACCAAATGGTTTATTCTATGATGAATGTCACATGGCAAAACCTGCATCGTAAAATTGCAGGAAAAGAAAGAAAACATGACATTAAATCAATAGGATTTAGACAGTAATCAATAAGATTTACTTGATATGACACGAGTGTATCCTTACTAGGAAATCACTATGTTGACGTACTAAACAAAAGATTGACCATCCAACTACGGGTGGCATGCAGGGGCCCCGCCTACTCCCACAAGCAGGACAGTCCAAAGGTCGTGATAAATCGTATGGACTGAACATCCATTGGACTAGAAATCCTGGTGGGTGAGATAAACCCTGCAATGCATACATATATTGGAGTGTAACTGTGACAGCCTGGGTTTTGCCCTCTTTTTCTTTCCTTGCTTTTCAGCTGAGTTGATTCTGAATTTGGAGTTTTGAATCATTTCATTTGGACTTAGCCACTTGGGTATCCCTTGATTTTCACCCATGTATTCCCTCTCCCCCTCTAAACAATCATTTCACCCCTGGCCAACCCAACAATATTGCTTGGAAATGAAAAATATTCATTTTTGCCTCCAAAACCCTAGCTAACTCCTTGAGCTCCAAAGCAACCCTAATTTCTCTTGCCCCAAAAATCCTAAGAAAAATCCCAAATATTCTTTGGAATCTAGGGCACATTTCTGAGCAAAAATATTTCACCACTCTTCGGAGTATTTTGGCTACAGAAAATGAAATCACTTCTGGGCTGAAATGGTAGTTTCTACAACAACTACCTTTTTACGAGCTCCAATGTAGCTAGTTTTCCTTCAGCTTATTTACCTTAGTAAGAGTCAGTAAAACCCCAAAGTGCAGCCCTTGAATCCCTGTGGTTTGACCACGGTAACTCTCAAAAGTTTCTGTCCAGTAACTTAACCTAATCACCATTTTACTTCATTTGCACCTGGAACCAACCCGAGCCATGGTAACACCTCAGTTTCCCAAGGACAACATGCCAGACATCCTTGTTAGTGCGTAGGTGGCCTGATGTCACGGTCCATGCGGTGACCGCCTTCGTCCGAGCATGCTGGCATGGCAAACGCGCGCTCTGTGCGTCGCCAGCGCCTCTGTTGAGCATGTGCTTGCTGCTCGGCCGGCCAGAGCATGCCACCCCTCGCCACCATCCTCGTCTCCACCCCCATAACTCCACCCTGCCGCTCGCCAACGTCGGAGCTCGCCGCAGCGAGCACGGGCACGGTCCGGCAAACGGCACAGTGCACGTGCACTGTGTTCGTCTCTTTCCCCCTTGTTCCTGTGCTCGTCCGCGCCCGCGTACAGTGGCTGCGTGACCTCTGTTGCCTTCTCCATTGCTCTCTCACACCGTTCATCGCTGGGCGCCGGGGACAGGTGTCCTTCGGTGGATTTCGAGCCCTCCTCGCCGCCCGCCTATAAAAGCCCCCCTCCGCAACCGCCTGGAGCATCGCAACCCACTCCCACTCCCTCCTAGAGCCACTAGAAGCCGCAGCCCGGTCGGGCAGGCCGCAGGCTACCATCCCAGAGCCGAGCTCGCCGACGATCCCCTCTAGTTCGTTCCTGCAGCTATGGACTATCCCAAGCCAAGGCGACCCCGCCAGGGCCTCCGCCTCCCCTCCGTGAAGCCAACGCGCCTAGCTAGAGCCCCTGGAGCCGCCCCAAGCCGTCCTCTTGTTCAACTCCAGCAACCTCCGTCCTCTATCGCTGCTCGAGAGGACAAATCCGACGCCGTCCGGCCACCGTTAGCCATGCTATGGGTACGGGCAGGTGCGCAATAGCCTTCTCCGTCGATCCCTCCCTCTGGTTTGCCTCCAAGAAGTCTCATCGCCGGCGTAAGCTCCGGCGAAGCACCGCGCTCCTCTGTTTCCCTCTCCCCTCCCTCCGGCCTGACTAGCGGGGCCCACTAGTCAGCCACTCACTACGCGCATGAAGCGGTATGAGTGGTGGCGCCCCGGGAGATTACGCCTTCGACGTCACCCCCTCTGTTTTTATTTTCAAATTCATTTAAATTGCAGGAGACTTCAACTGGCCATAACTTTTATTCTACAAGTCCAAATGTAGTGATTCTTTTTCCATCGTGTTCTGTGTCCAAAAATCTAACAGCACCCAAAAGATGGGATTTTTCCTTGCTGTCTAGATTTTCTTGCAATTTTCAGAAGGTTTCTTGATATTTTTGTTTTGTGGTTTTGAATATTTTCAGAAGAGCCAGCTTGTCTTGAGGATCACCAGGAGCTTTGTGAACCTCATCAGTGCTAAGGCAAGCCACAGTAACATTTTCATGGTGCCACTTCAATATTTATGATTTTCATACTTGAACTTGTGAATATTTATGCATTTAAATTTGTTATATAATAAATATATATTCTGTGATATGATTGTTATGTTAAAATACTTGAACTTCAGAATGTTTGAAGTAAATATTGTTGGCAAGATAAGGAGAACTTAGGTGCAAGTGATAAATAAATAATATGGTCATAGAGTTTGATGAGTAATTTAAATATTAGTTTGCATGATGAATAATGATGATAATGCTAGAAATGGTTCTGGTATAAGTAAAGTGAAATTTTAACCTGAATAGTGGCATAAGTTGATGATGGCTCCATAGGAGCATGGTTCGTGCAGTCTTTGCATGGTTATGTGATGCATATGTTAAGTGATGCATAGTATGGCAGTATGACACCGGTTATTTTCTTTCACATTAAGTTGAACCTGATTAATAATTCAACTTGAACATGTTGTTGACCGGGTCGTGGTGCCGCTGAAACGAGTCTTTCCCAGTGCAACCACATTTGCCGATATGGACAGCCTTAATGTGTTTCGTTGTTGTGCCTCTGGTCGGTGCCTCCATTTAGGGAAGGTTATGGGCGTGTTGTACCCTGGCCCGGTAGGCAAGCATAACCTTGTGAGCCCGTTGTTAAGTTAATTTTGGTACCAGATCCCAGAGTGGATCGTGGCCCCGACGGTGGTCGAGGTGTCTAGAGGTAGACAGGGGCCACCCAGGACTAGCCCGGTGGGGTCTGAGTCGGAAGGGCCGGGAGAGTGTCATGACAGTGAAATGGTTTCGTCGGAACGATGTTCGTCCACCCGAATCGGAGTGCGAGGCCATGGGTTCCGTAGTGTGGGTACAGTGTACTAACCTCTGCATAGTGTTTTTAATCTATCGATAGCCGAGTCCATGGTTATGGACACGCTCGAAAGTAAGGTACACCATGGGTCAACGCTTAATAAATATGCACACTAAATTGCACTAAGGATGTCAGTGAGGTCATCATGTTGAGTTGGCCATGAGTTGGTCGGGTTGTGATCGCCGTAAGGATCACGAGTGTGCTTTGATATCATCATGTTTATTGGTCACATCTGGTAAGCAAGTCAGGAGAATGAGTACCTGTTGAGCATAGTCACAGCATGTTGAACATATGGTTGCATTGATGTTTAATTGGATAAATATCATAATATTGTCTGTCATAATGTTTATGCTTATTGTGAGCTCGCAAGTACATTCAATGTACTAACCTGGCGTGCCATGCCAGATTTCAGGAAAGTCCCGTTGGGAAGGAGTGTTGCCCGGGTCTAGGCTGTGTCCACGTCGGTGTCCTTGTGCTATGGAGTCCCGCTACGACGTTGTTCCGCTGCCGAGTAGTTGTCATGATCGAGGCCCCTTTATGTTCACTAAATAATGTACATATTGTTCAGCCACACCGTGTGTGCCGCTTGGCCTCGCTAACTATTGTAATATGAACTATGTTCTGCTAGCATGAATAAAGCGGTTGCTTTCTGTACCATGTTGTTGTGTGTTGCCAGAAGACAAGGTCTCTGGGATGGCAATGCAAGGTAAACCGGTCGCTCTGAGCCGGGGTGCCACAACGCTTGGTATCAGAGCCACGCTGACTGTAGGCCACGCTAGACTAAGCCGAGTTAACTGGACGCTAGATATGAGTTATAGCTGAGTGTCGGTAATAACTGTAGCTGGTTGTTGCATTGCTTGCACTGATTATATTTTTTCTATGCTAACCTGCTAATGGTTGTGAGTGTAGATGGCTCTGGTGCTGTATCCGTGCCAGTTGCAGCTGATACCGTACATGTCGCCGCATTTCCTTCGTAACGTGTGGCGTCGGCTGTACCCTCACGGAGACGATCCAGTCTATCGTGTGTACCGGGAGCGCCTAGCTGACTCAGTGTATGAGTATCACGCCGTGGTTACTCTGCGCACTAGTTCCGATTCCGGCTCTTACACTCGTACCTCTCATAGCGGCTATGCTTCTTCCGCTTCTTAGGCTGTCCAGTTTGCTGCATTCGAGGTACTTGTTGAGCTCCGCTACAACGAGGTCTGGATGCAGAATCACCCAGGTTTCCATTACTATCCTTCTCTCCACGATAATGGTCATGTCCGTTTCCCTATCATTGATCCGGAGTCTGATAGTGTAGCTAGCCACCTTTCTTGCTACATCACTGCTAGCTATCTTCTGATCTACGAGATGGCTCGTGAGCTGAGTCGTGCCCGTACTGCTTTAGCCTCTACCTTAGTCTCTGCTCGCTCAGCCACTACTTCTCCATCTGTAGGATTTATTCCCTATGTTCCTGCCAGTTCTAGATCCCATGTTTCTCCGGTTACTCCCCCAAGTAGCTCGGGCACCAAGACTGCGAGTCCACTTAGTGCTCCTGCCAAGTGGGTTTCACTACTCGCCACTCCTGCAGCCCCGATGATCCACCCTCCACCTGCCCCAGAGGGAGAGCCCTCGAGGCAGCGTCGTCGTGTCACTTTTAACTCGGAGGTCTCCGTTAACCCCGTCAGTTCTAGATCCGAGTCCGCTTCAGGAGAGGACCCTGCAGCGCCAGCCGAGCAGTAGAGCTTTCGAGTATTCTCAGTCATCAGGGTGGAGTATGGATGTAATCGTACGAGTCATGAAGTTTCGTTTCATGTATGATGGTAGTTGGACTTGGCATGTGTTATCTTTCATGTATGAGTCTATGTATAATTATGTTGGACTTTATTTTATTCGCCGTATTTTCTTCGCCTTTTCGATTTCGCTTGGTTTTTGTTGCTGGCCTCTCCCCAGTTTTTGTCGAATGCTTCTCATCTCGGTTGCGTTGACTTGGGAAAAATCATATTAGGATGATGTGGGGAGGCTGTAGTAGCAACGTTCATGAGGGTTCTCCTGTTCGGCGTTCCGCACGATAGACAGGACAATCACCCGAGCCGTACGTTCCACCACCGCCTCCACCGCCAAAGCCGCCCTCCACCGAGCAAATTATGCGTATGTTTGAGGAACGATAAACAATGATCTAATGGAAATATTCAGAAGTATTCAAGCAATGGTTGGACAAAATGGAAATCAGCCTGCTCCTCACTCCAAGCTATCTGATTTTCAAAGGACTAAGCCTCCTAGTTTCAGTCAGGCCATTGATCCCTTGGATGCAGATGATTGGTTAAGGACTATGGAAAAGAAACTTGAGGTTGCTCGAACTGATGAAGAGGATAAAGTTCCATTTGTAACACATTATCTGGAAGGCTCTGCTGCCATATGGTGGGAAAGTGAGAAAGCCATAGGGACTAAGAATGAAGCAATTACCTGGTCAAGATTCAAGGAGAAATTCCGGAAATATCACATCCCTGCGTGAATTATGAAGACTAAGCAGCGTGAATTTCTCGTGCTCCTCCAAGGAAGTCAGTCGGTGGGAGAATACCTACAGAAATTCAATCACCTGTCACATTACTCTCAATATGACATGGACACTGAAGAAAGGAAGATGGACCGATTTCTTGGTGGATTAAACCCGCAACTTCGTTGTGCTCTCAGTGTGTTTGATTTTCCAGATTTCCAAACCCCGGTGAACAAGGCTTTCATTGCTGAAAGGGAACACAAGCTCGTGTTAGATATCAAGTCTGCCCATAATGATCACAAGCATAAGTTTGAGCCCAAGAAGGAAATGCAACCGGTGCAAAAGGTTCGTACCTGGCAGCCAACTCTGGTGGCATACCAGCCTAGTTGGCAACAAAATGTTAATAAGACCACCACCCAAGTCAAGAATGACGTGCTCAACCCAGTTACGGAGAATCGTCTGCGCAACAATTCCTGTTATAGTTGCGGACAAACCGGACATTATGCCAACAGTGTCCCAAGAACAACCTGACCAATGCTACGTTCAAGCCTCAAATCCATTATTTGGAAGCCAGTGCAAGTCAGCACGACGTCACGGGATACGTTCATCATATTTCAGCCGACGAAGCCCAAGAAAATCCCGGAGTCGTCATTGGTATGTTCCCTGTTAATAACATACCTGCAGTAATTTTATTTGACTCTGGGGCTTCCCACTCTTTTATTTCTCGGAGTTTTGTTGCCCAAAACAAATTTCCTTGTTCACTTTTGGGCAAGAATATGCTGGTACAACCCCGGGATCTATTATTCAAAGCAATCTTGTCTGCCGCAATCAGGAAGTCAGTATCAACGGAATCCGTTTCCCAACATCTTTGATACTCATTGAGTCTGATAAATTGGATGTTATCTTGGCTATGAATTGGCTCACTCAGTACCAAGTATGCATAAATTGTGCGACCCGAGAAGTCAACTTGACCGGACAAGATGGACAAGCTACCAAGTTTATTGCTCATAGAAGCATACCCTCCAAGGAAATGGTTTTTATAGCAATAGCAGAAATGGAATTAATTCCGGTGGTCAGTGAGTTTCCCGATGTATTCCCAGAAGAACTGCCAGGCATGCCACCTGACCGAGAGCTTGAGTTTGCAATAGACTTGTGCCCGGAACCACACCAATACACAAGAAATATTATCGAATGCCATCATCCAAATTGGTGGAGCTAAAGAAACAGCTCGATGAAATGCTCCAAAAAGGATATATCCGCCCCAGTTCCTCGCCATGGGGATCACCCGCTATTTTTTTGGACAAGAAAGATGGCAGCCTTCGCATGTGTGTGGACTACCGACAGTTGAATGATGTCACGATCAAAAACAAATACCCTCTGGCAAGAATTGATGATTTGTCTGACCAGCTCAGTGGAGCTAAGGTATTTTCAAAGATTGATTTGTGGACTGGATATTACCAGCTCAAAATTAAAAAGGAGGATATTCCCAAGACCGCGTTCAACACTCGCTACGGTCTCTATGAATATACTGTCATGTCCTTCGGCCTCACCAATGCTCCCGCCTTCTTCATGCACATGATGAACAAAGTATTCATGGATTTCCTCGATAAGTTCATGGTCGTCTTCATCGATGATATACTTATTTACTCAAGAAATGAAGACGAGCATAAAGGACACCTCCACGCAGTGTTGCAACGACTCCGTGAGCACCAGTTATACGCCAAATTCAGTAACTGCGAGTTCTGGCTCAAGCAAGTTGGATTCCTCGGGCATGTGCTATCCGCTGAAGGAATAGCCGTGGACCCAAGCAAAGTAAAAGATGTGCTCGACTGGTTGCCACCCGCCACCGTGTCTCAGATCCGGAGTTTTCTTGGATTAGCTGGATACTACCGTCATTTCATTGAAGGGTTCTCCAAGATTGCTAATCCCATGACGGAGCTGCTTAAAAAGGATAAGAAGTTTGAATGGACATCAGACTGTGAGAAAATTTTCACCGAGTTAAAGAAATGCTTAACAACTGCACCAGTATTAACACTGCCAGATATCTACCGCAGCTTTGATGTATATTGCGATGCTTCCCGGCAAGGACTTGGGTGCGTGCTTATGCAAGATGGCAAGGTAGTAGCTTATGCCTCATGACAGCTACGACCCCATGAAGGAAATTACCCCACTCATGATTTGGAATTGGCCGCGGTAGTACATGCTTTAAAATTTTGGAGACACTACCTCATTGGAAAAAGGTGCCAAATTTTTACCGATCACAAAAGTCTCAAATACATATTTACGCAACCAGATTTAAATCTCCGGCAGCGAAGATGGCGGGAGTTGGTCAAGGATTATGATCTTGGAATAAATTATCATCCGGGTAAGGCCAACGTGGTTGCCGATGCACTCAGTCGAAAGCCCGTCAGTTTAAACATCATGTTGGAATCTCTGCCTTCCGAACTTAAAGAAGAAATTGCTCAGCTCAACCTGGTCATAGTTAAGGCTGGCCTTGCCAATATTCTGACGGTTACCCCTACTCTTGAGGAAGAAATCCATAAGGCCCAGTCAGGCGATGCCGATCTGCAGAAACGCATCAACTCATCCGATTTCTCGAAGGATCGGTGCGGTACCCTCCGATTCGGGGGAAGGATTTGTGTGCCTAATCAAGCTGAACTAAAGCAGAAAATTTTGTCAGAAGCCCACGAATCCTCATATTCGATCCACCCTGGAGGTACAAAAATGTACAAAGACCTTCGACAAATATTCCAGTGGGATGGAATGAAGAAAGTCATTGCTTATTTCGTGGCCTATTGCGACATATGCAACAAAGTTAAGGCAGAATATCAGAAACCAGCCGGACTTCTCCAACCACTTCCCGTGTCATAATGGAAATGGGACGACGTCTGTATGGATTTAATCACAGGATTACCCCGGACCCGACGAGGCAATAATGCGATCTGGGTCATAGTGGATACATTAACCAAGGTGGCCCACTTCCTCCCAGTCAAAACCTCATACCGAGCAGATGAGCTTGCCCGACTGTATGTATCCAGGATTGTCAGTTTGCATGGAGTTCCCCGAACCATCACTTCTGACCGAGGTTCACTTTTTACCTCTGCATTCTAGTCCCGTCTCCATCAGGCCCTCGGAACGGAATTGAAATACAGTACCGCTTATCATCCTCAGATGGATGGGCAAACGGAAAGAGTAAATCAGATACTCGAGGATATGCTCTGAGCCTGTGTTTTGGCCCAAGGACCACAATGGGAAGATTGCTTGCCGTATGCCGAGTTCTCGTATAACAATGGGTTCCAGACCAGTTTAAAGATGTCACCATATGAAGCTTTGTATGGCCGTAAGTGCCGCACTGCATTAAATTGGTCTCAAACCAGAGATAGCCATATTTTCGGAACATATCTCATGCTTGAAGCCGAAAAGCAAGTCAAGGAGATCCGAGAAAGATTGCAACTGGCCAAATCGCGACAGAAAAGTTATTACGATGCAAAGCACCGGCATATCAGTTTTCAACCCGGAGAACATGTCTACCTTCAAGCCACACCCATGAAAGGAATAAAAAGGTTCCAAACCCGTGGAAAATTGGCAGCCAGGTTTATAGGTCCATTTCCCGTCATGACGCGAGTAGGTGCTGTGGCATATCAGTTGGAGCTGCCCCTTGAACTGTCAGACATGCACAACGTGTTCCATGTTTCACAACTACGACGGTGCATCTCACCACCCGAGAAAAAGACCTATTTGGCAGAGATAGAGCTGGCAAAGGACTTGACCTACGAAGAGAGGCCAGTGAAAATTTTGGATCAGATGGAAAGGGTCACTCGCAGTAAGTCACGAAAGTTTTACAAGGTTCAATGGATGCATCATACCGAGTCAGAATCAACCTGGGAATCAGAAGAATTTCTAAGGGCATGCTATCCAGAATGGTTTTCCCAAGCAACCGAATCTCGAGGACGAGATTCATTCTAAGTGGGGGAGGTTCGTGACAGCCTGGTTTTTGCCCTCTTTTTCTTTGCTTGATTTTCAGCTGAGTTGATTTTGAATGTGGAGTTTTGAATATTTCATTTGGACTTAACCACTTGGGTATCCCTTGATTTTCACCCAAGTGTTCCCTCTCCCCCTCTAAACCATCATTTCACCCCTGGCCAACCCAACAATATTGCTTGGAATATTTTTCTTAAATGAAAAATATTCATTTTTGCCTCCAAAACCCTAGCTAACTCCTTGAGCTCCAAAGCAACCCTAATTTCTCTTGCCCCAAAAATCCTGAGAAAAATCCCAAATATTATTTGGACCCTAGGGCACATTTCTGAGCAAAAAAATATTTCACCGCTCTTTGGAGTATTTTGGCTACAGAAAATAAAATCACTTCTAGGCTGAAATGGTAGTTTCTACACCAACTACCTTTTTACTAGCTCCAATGTAGCTGCTTTTCCCTGAGCTTATTTACCTTAGTAAGAGTCAGTAAAACCCCAAAGCTCAGCCCTTGAATCCCTGTGGTTTGACCACAGTAACTCTCCAAAGTTTCTATCTAGTAACTTAACCTCATCACCATTTTACTTCTACTGCACCTGGAACCAACCTGAGCCATGGTAACACCTCAGTTTACCAAGGACTACACGCCAGACATCCTTGTTAGTGTGTAGGTGGCCAGATGTCACGGTCCACGCGGTGACCACGTTCTCCGAGCGTGCTGGCATGCCAAACGCGCACTCTGCACGTTGCCAGCGCCTCTATAGAGCGCGTGCTCGCTGCTCGGCCGGCCAGAGCGTGCCACCCCTCGCCACCATCCTCGTCTCCACCCCCATAACTCCACCCTGCCGCTCGCCGATGCCGGAGCTCGCCGCAGCGAGCACGGGCACGGTCCGGCCAACGACACAGTGCACGCGCACTGTGTTCGTCTCTTTCCCCCTCGTTCTTGTGCTTGTCCGCACCCGCGTACAATGGCTGCGTGACCTCCGTCGCCATCTCCATTGCTCTCTGGCACCGTTTGTCACCGGGCGCCGGGGACAGGTGTCCTCCGACGGAGCCCGAGCCCTCCTCGCCTCCCCCCTATAAAAGCCCCCCTCCGCAGCCTCCTGGAGCATCGCAACCCACTCCCACTCCCTCCTAGAGCCACTAGAAGTCGCAGCCCAGCCGAGCAGGCCACGGCTGCCGTCCCGGAGCCGAGCTCGCCTGCGATCCCCTCTAGATCGTTCCCGCAGCTCCGGCCTCTCCCAAGCCAAGGCGACCCCGCCAGGGCCTCCGCCTGCCCTCCGTGAAGCCAACGAGCCTAGCTAGAGCCCCTGTAGCCGCCCCAAGCCGCCGTCTTCTTCAACTCCAGCAACCTCCGCCCTCTGTCGCCGCTGGAGAGGACAAATCCGACGCCGTCCGGCCACCGTTAGCCACGCTACAGGTATGGGCAGGTGCGCAATATCCTTCTCCGTCGATCCCTCCCTCTAGTTTGCCTCCAAGAAGTCTCATCGCCGGCGTGAGCTCCGGCGAAGCGCCGCGCTCCTCTGTTTCCCTCTCCCCTCCCTCTGGCCTGACTAGCGGGGCCCGCTAGTCAGCCACTCACTACGCACGCGAAGCGGTATGAGTGGTGGTGCCCCGGGAGATTACACCTTCGACGTCACCCCCCCTCTGTTTTATTTTCAAATTCATTTAAATTCCAGGAGACTTCAAATGGCTATAACTTTTATTCTACAAGTCCAAATGCAGTGATTCTTTTTGCATCGTGTTTTGTGTCCAAAAATCTAACAACACCCAAAAGATGGGATTTTTCCTTGCTGTCAAGATTTTCTGGCAATTTTCAGAAGGTTTCTTGATATTTTCCTTTTGTAGTTTTGAATATTTTCAGAAGAGCCAGCTTGTCTTGAGGATCACCAGGAGCTTTGTGAACCTCATCAGTGCTAAGGCAAGCCACAGTAACATTTTCATGGTGCCACTTCAATATTTATGATTTTCATACTTGAACTTATGAATATTTATGCATTTAAATTTGTTATATAATAAATATATATTCTGGTATATGCTTGTTATGTTAAAATACTTGAAATTCAGAATGTTTGAAGTAAATATTGTTGTCAAGATAAGGAGAACTTAGTTGCAAGTGATAAATAAATAATATGGTCATAGAGTTTGATGAGTAATTTAAATATTATTTTGCATGATGAATAATGATGATAATGCTAGAAATGGTTCTGGTATAAGTAAAGTGAGATTTTAACCTGAATAGTGGCATAAGTTGATGATGGCTCCGTAGGAGCGTGGTTGGTGCAGTCTTTGCACGGTTATGTGATGCATATGTTAAGTGATGCATAGTATGGCAGTATGACACCGGTTATTTTCTTTTCACGTTCAGTTGAACCTGATTAATAATTCAACTTGAACATGTTGTTGACCGGGTCGTGGTGCCGCTGAAACGAGTCTTTCCCAGTGCAACCACATTTGCCGGTATGGGACGGCCTTAATGCGTTTCACTGTCGTGCCTCTGGTCGGTGCCTCCATTTAGGGAAGGTTATGGGCGTGCTGTACCCTGGCCCGGTAGGCATGCATAACCTTGTGAGCCCGTTGTTAAGTTAATTTTGATACCGGAACCCAGAGTGGATCGTGGCCACAATGGTGGTCGAGGTGTCTAGAGGTAGACACGGGGCCACCCAGGACTACCCGGTGGGCTCTGAGTCAGAAGGGCCGGGAGAGTGTCATGACAGTGAAATGGTTTCGTCAGAACGCTGTTGGTGCACCCGAATGGGAGTGCGAGGCCATGGGTTCCGTAATGTGGGTACAGTGTACTAACCTCTGCAGAGTGTTTTTAATCTATTGATAGCCGAGTCCACGGTTATGGACACGCTCAGAAGTAAGGTACACCATGGGTCAACACTTAATAAATATGCACACTAAATTGCACTAAGGATGGCAGTGAGGTCATCATGTTGAGTTGGCCATGAGTTGGTCGGGTTGTGATCGCCGTAAGGATCATGGGCCACGAGTTGGTCGGGTTGTGATCGCTGCAAGGATCACGGGCCATGAGATGGTCGGGTTGTGATCGCCGTAAGGATCACGAGTGTGCTTTGATATTATCATGTTTATTGGTCACATCTAGTAAGCAAGTCGGGAGAATGAGTACCTGTTGAGCATAGTCACAGCATGTTGAACATATGGTTACATTGTTGTTTAATTGGATAAATATCATAATATTGTCTATCATCATGTTTATGCTTATTGTGAGCTTGCCAGTACATTCAATGTACTGACCTGGCGTGTCATGCCAGATTTCAGGAAAGTCCCGTTGGAAAGGAGTGCTGTCCGAGTCTAGGCCGTGTCCATGTCGGTGTCCTTGTGCTATGGAGTCCCGCTACGACGTTGTTCCGCTGCCAAGTAGTTGTCATGATCGAGGCCCCTTTATGTTCACTAAATAATGTACATATTGTTCAGCCGCACCGTGTGTGCCGCTTGGCCTCACTAACTATTGTAATATGAACTATGTTCCACTAGCATGAATAAAGCGGTTGCTTTCTGTACCATGTTGCCAGAAGACAAGGTCTCTGGGCTAGCAATGCAAGGTAAACCGGTCGCCCTGAGCCGGGGTGCCACAGTAACCATAATTGATAAACCATCCTCACAAAAAAGATGATCTGGATACTTCAAAATATACAGACTGGATTGAGTGGACAGACATTAACATAGACCGTTCTAAGGACTGACCACACACCAAAAGCGGCACTACTAATAAAAAATACAGGGTTCACAAACACAAATCAAGTACTGAACAATAGTACTTACTACAGACAAGCAAAGTTGCACTAATTAAACTCTGTAGACTATTTGTAGCCACCGACCTACAGGATGAACCCTGCATAACTGACTAGGCCATGGACTTCGTGAGAGATGTCTACATGCACCATCACCATCTCGTCAACCTTGGAGAACCTAACAGAGTGGTCTTTCCACTCATAAACATGATGATGAAGACAGGCCGCATCAGATTTGTTGGGAAGCTTTACAAGAACCACACCCTTCGTAATCGAAGGCACAGCCAGGAAATAGTTGTGGTCAAGTACAACCTCGAGAACACGCCTGACAATAATGCTACAGGAAAACACTAGTTTAGGACACGTGGCGACAAGGACACAACAGCTAGATAGTTTAGAAGTAGAACTCATCCTCAGGTCTTCCAGTTCACATGGCATGACTTTGAGAACTTCATCTCCACCGCGGACCTGGTTCTAATTCAAATAGAAACCATATTTTATTACTACCTCCGTTCAGAAATATAAGATGATTTTCGATATTATACTCCATATATGACTACATATACGCACAAAAATGAGTGAACAAAGGCGCTAGAACATGTCTTCAAAGGCATGAGAGTAGAGGGATTACTTGTAATATCCATAACACAAGTTACTGAGGCAAATATACCCTCTTCAAAGGTAGCATTGTTGTTCATAATGTACTCCCTCCGTCCCAAAATTCTTGTCTTAGATTTGTCTAGATACGGATGTATCAAGTCACATTTTAGTATTCGATACATCCGTATCTATACAAATCTATTCGATACATCCGTATCTATACAAATCTAAGACAAGAAATTTAGGACAGAGGGAGTAGTTGAAAGTAATCTATAAGAAATCAGTGTCAACCTCTCGCATGTTTTGGTCAAAAAGAGGAATTTAGAACCGTCATTTGGCAGACAAAAATCACATGCAAGATCACCCAAAAAGTTGTACTACTAGTACTAGTACTGTGTGTTAGATGAAAAACCACAATCAAGATCGAGAAAAAGATCATCAAGAAGAGATATTACCTGGACTTGCTTAATAAGGGATCCCGGAGAGGGGGGCTTGGACAGGGCGATGGCTTTGAGCTTGTCTACGGTAGTCTCGGCAGGGTGCTTCCGTTTCTTCGTACCATGAGCCTTGACAGTTTTGGCCAGAGCCATAGATATCACATCAGCCGGTGCTCCAGCGTCCATCTAAGAGAGGAAGCTGAGAGAAAAGAGTGAAATGAGGAACAAGATGAAGGAGAAGCGAAGCGAGTGGGGGTTTTCTTCAAGAGAGGAAGCTGAGAGAGAAGAGTGAAATGATGGTTGCTTCGTCCGTCCAACTTACTGCTGGAAAGGAGGGGGTTTTGTGATTTGACGGCTCATTGGGCATTACTGCGGCTCTTCGATCGGGGTAGTCTACCATCACTCTACTATGGAGTAATTTAGTGCATGGCTGGTGGACCCCAATGCTGGTTGTCCCACACGTCGGCAAAAGTGAGTAATTTAGTGCATGGCTGGAGGAGGATCCGCACGGTAGAGCATGTCCACTGTTTTTCTGAAGAAAAAAATGATTACAGCAAGTGTTTCCACTCTTAAGACGGAGGAGTGCGAAACACAGCAGCCACTTGAACATACACAGTGCTCCTACTACTAGCCATGTGCAGTGGTTCATACGTCAGTGCTACATAATCTTGTTGCTAGTGTAGTAAGATATGATGATAACAAATGATGTTGTGCGCATGTCAACTATATGAACAGTAATGTAGTAACATAGTACCGCTTTTTCGACTGTCCGGCGAGAATGAACGGTGAGATCAATTTTAAGAGAACTAGGTCTACGTCGCACGGAGAGTACGGTGCTACAGTACTCCACGAAACATGAACCATATGAAGCATGAATAGTGTTAGGCATGGTGTATGAAGGGTGCACAGGATGGGAGCAAAAGTTCCCTTCTCGACCACCTTTTGGGTGTTTGGCAGAGTGCATGAAGGGTGCATGAGTCCACACTAGTAGGTTAACACAAATACACGAAGAGGAAACAACTATATTGAGATGATAATGCAACCAAACACACCCACACGCTTTGTGCTACAGTGACTGATCTGCACCGTTTGAGTTTGATCCAACGGTCTTGTTGCGCCGAGAAATGGACATACCCATACAGAGGGCGCCTAAACACCACCGAAGTCCCTCTGCTTCTCGAGGTGCATGACGTTGGTGATGCAGGGTGCAACCGCCTGCAGAGCCCGCTCCCGGTTGACGGGAGCCAGCTCGTCAAAGACAGCGTCCAATGGCACGAAAGGATTCCGGTGATGGAGCCCTGAAAGGATTCACCCGGCAATGGTGATGGCAACCCGCAACCCCTCCTTGTCCAGCTCCGCCCCCACCATCGCGCGGAGACAGCTCAGCTCCTTGGAGATATAGGTGAAGAAGGAGACCAGGTCAGGAAGCTGCAGCTCGTTGAAGTTGACCGGGTGGTCAAATAGGTTTAGCCCGACGGCCGGCATGGTCGCGCTGCCACGATGGTAGGCATCGCGCAGCCGCAACACGTGTGTGGCAACTTGGTTCACCAAGTGGCTGAGGCGATCCTGGACCTCGTCACGATCGGTCCGCTCGCGCTCCAGCCGGCTCTCCTGACAGCCTATCATATCTCCCTCTTTCTGCAGCAACACCACCGACGCCTCGACCAGCTTTGTGGTGGACGCCTGCCGCTTTTAAAGCTCCGTGAACTGCCGCACATAACAGAGGAGAATGGCACTCCTCTCCTCCTTGAGCTCACGGAGCTCCACGTCCTTGGCCCTAAGCTCCGCATCCTTGGCCTAGAGTTCCTGTGTCAGGAGCCTCACCTTGGACTCCGTGATCTGCTGCGCCGCCATGGCACCAGGTAGAAGCAATGGGGAGAGGAAACAAAGGGGGTGAAACAGTTGGAAGGCAATGCAATCTACGGGAAGGCAGAGGGAGCCGGCTGAGGAGTGGGGAATCTTTTTGTTTTCACCATGGTAAAACAGCAGTCGACGACTTCTCACATCAAGGAGCAGTGGGTTTTACAGGTGGAGTCATCATGACTAATTGCTGCCACGCCTGCTCCCGTCAACCAAAAAATTAAAAATCCTATCGCACCCAAACACCAGAGCAACGCCGCGGTGGATATTTAAATTTACCTGCCGGCAAGTAGATAAAAAAAGGGGTGAAAAAACAAATGTGGTGGCGGCCTAGCTAATCAGTCGAACTAGCCCAACTAGCTAGCCACCGTGCTTCACTGATGTACTCGGCGGGAAAGGTGGTCTTTCGTGATTTGATGACTCATTTACTTGCTTCAGCGCTACGATCGAAGAGGACCCAGAAAACGCGTGGTAGGGCGTCCCACGTCAGGAAGAATATATGCGTGCACCACCCGGGAGGACCCCGAAACCGCGCGGTAGGGTGTGCCACGTCCCGACACGGAAGAAAAATGTGTGTGTAAAAATATACTATATCAGACGTAGTACCTATGGTTCGACCTCGGGACCCAGCCAGTTGGTCGAAAACACCCCACTAGCCACACAGCTTCATCATGCTAACATGGTACGGAGGATAGGTGTGGTTAGCTCCGTCTCGACCAGCCACAACGTCTCTTGTTCTAGGCCATTCTTCTATTTTTCAAGCTTTTTTTAGTTGTAATAACACCACGGAAAGCTGGCGCCGCTCTTCGTGTGTGCCCGTGCAAAGGTTAGACGATGGGGAGAAGAGAGAGATCGCAGACCTGGGACCCACCAGTAAGTGAGTCAACGATCATGCACGTGTTGACAAGGCACTCCCTCTACTCTACTCAACTAATACTGTATAAAATCAAGTTATGGGACAAAGACAACAACCGTTGTTGTTTCAGGCTATCGGCTTACACTTTGTAGTCCAGGTTGCCAGTTCAAATCTCGTCTTTCAGATTTGTTAGTTTTAGGTCCAAATTTGATTAATGACAAGTGGGACCGCCATGTGTTGTTCCGATATTTCAGTGTAGGATGGTTTTTTTTGAACAAACACTTTGCGCGGTTAGACAAGTAACGACACGAGTTACACGTATTTTGCAAGTTTACGAACAAAAATGACAGCGGCATAGAATAACACATCCACCCCATAGCTTAGATGCTATGGTGATATGAGTTTTTACACCGTTGGAAGTGAGATCAAATGGCTTGGGAGTAGTCTTTGTAATTATGCGCAATTTCCAAACTCTCCAAAGGTTTTTTTGCAAATAAAACATTCAGGCCTCGTGTGTGCCACTGCATCTTGGATCCAACGGCTCCCCCTTGCTCATGTTAGGTGCTCCCCGTAGCTTAATTACCCACTACGGTGATATGAGCATCTAGGTCATATGATTAGTGATCAGATAGCACATGCATAGTACTTGTACTTTCTACGCAATTCCCAAACTCTCTCAGCTGTATATTGCAAAAACATTCAAACCTCCTACTGTGGGCTGTTAGATCTCTGTGAACTCCTATCACCATAGAATCTATAGTGCGGGAGCGCCTCATATTCTCCCGTGCGAGAAAACATAAGGTGCTCCTGCAGCTTGGATGCTACGATGATACGAGCTTTGAGGTCATTTGATCTGAGATCCAATGGCATCTGAGCAGTCTTTGTGCTTGTAAGAAGTGGCTGAACTCTTTGGGTGCTTTTCTTCAAAAAACCATTCGAACCACCAAGGAGGTGTTGGGTCACAAATCCAATGGCTTCGAAGAGCTTGTATCACCAAAGCATCTAAGGTGTGGTACCACATGATATTCTTACATACAGGAGAATATGATGTCCTCCTTCATCTTAGATGCTACGGTGATACGAGCTTCGAGGTCGTTGGATATGGGATCCAAGGGCATCTGAGTAGTTTTTGTACAAATTGTGTGCAATTCTCAAACTCATCAAGGTTTCCTATAAAAATATTAAGACATCATGTGAGCTTCTATATCTCAGATCTACAAGCTCCAAGCAACTCGTATTGGCATATAGCATCTAAGGTATGGGGGCACATGATATTCTCCCGGGGAGGAGGGGTGGGGGGTGCACAACCAATCGGTGGTTGGGAGGGTGGGGACAAATATAATCTAAACAACCCTAAACAGAGCTTCACAATTTTATCTAAGGTCGAGGGGTTGACCCCCGACAATCATAGCTCTGCCTAAACACAACATTTGCATGTACTATAGTACTAGACTTAATATTCATGTTTCAGTTTCATGTTCATTTTAAATATTAAATTAAGGACCATGCATGTCTTACATTTTACTCTCTTCGTTCCTAAATATTAGTCTTTTTAGAGATTTCATATGGACTGGCACATACGGATGTATATAGACATATTTTAGAGTGTAGATTCACTCATTTTGCTCCGTATGTAGTCACTTGTTGAAATTTCTAATAGACTAATATTTAGGAACAGAAGGAGTATGTTTGAATTCGTGTCATACATGCATGGTTTGGAAATATAGATGCACTATACTTATTAGATTGTTGTTGTGTTCGTGTGTGTGTGTGTGTGGTCATATGCTTGATACATACAAAGTTTTCTCACCTCCATATTGTTCATCTTTTAAATTTGAATTTGCATTGAAAAACTTACTAGGGATACCATGAAATGTGAAATCCACGTTGAGATCACTATATCACAAACTCACTCTAGTTCAACAACTCGTCATAAATCAATTACCACGTTGAGATTAGTATTTGCAAGGAAAATACAGGCATTGTAATACACATAGATTCATTCAGCAATTTAAAAGGTTCCTTTCGTATTCTCGAATGGTAGGAACCAACGGCGTACCAGCCAGACCTTGGCTCGTGTTGATGCTAAAAAAATAAAAAAAATAAAATCGGGCTCGTGTCCTTCTGGTGGTGTGCGTGGTACGCACATTAGGCAACCCCATCCAGTCGAGCCTCCGCGTTTCGAGTCGAAATATCTGGCGGCCAGAATTCCAGACCTAGGAAATTCCCCTCATGTCCCCGGTCCATAATGACTACCGATGAACAACGGAGGGATGCTTTAGTAACTAGACAATGTTACCTTCCGTGCCGAGCAAGGTTCAATTCCCTCGGTCGCCGCTCGCCAAGGTCACCCGTCAACTACATTGCCTAGTACTACTAATACTACTACAGGATGAGCACAAAATTGAGCCCGTTTGTTCGTGCCTAGTACTTGAGTTAATATATCAGGCAATGCACTGGTACGGAGGGATTATCCTTTTACTCTGCATATATAACTTGTTTGAAGTCTAACTAAGCTAAATGTTTGACCAAATCCTTTCTTAAGAAATACAACAGGACATATCTATGGCTTGAAAATTTATTGCATGATGCAGGTTATGATATTGTTTTGAATCCTGGATCTTAAATTTCAGAAAATCCAAAAGTGACTATAAATTCTTGAAACCGAGCATGGTCACGTGATACGGCACAAATATTACTTCATAATTTTTTTCTTCAATTTGAGACAAGCTGCTTATCACAAGTTGCACAAATGAAGAGCCAATGTATTTTGGAACAAAGACCTGTCATATTAAGGCGAACGCTTTCACTATTGAAACCATGTGCGTTTACGTGCCGCCACGAGTCCCACTTCTCATCGGCAGGTGCCGTCCGAGCAAGCGTGTGAGTCGACCGGAGGCGTGCGAGCAGACCGCTACGCCGACTGACAAGGAGGCGTGCGAGTAGACCGCTGCGCAGGCTCACCGGGAGGCGAGCCCTTTGACCAGGCTCCGCCGCCCACCTTCGTCCCAATTGCTCCCACTTTTAATGTCGCCGGTGCCGCAGTTTAAAATCAACCCTGCACTACTCGGTATCGCTACAATCTTCTCTCTTCCTCTCCAATTCTCCTATCGTCTACCTCCAACCAGCCTGACCTAAATGTATGCCATGCCGCATCACGATGGTCTGCCCTTAGTCTTCCAGTTTCCTGAGGAAGACACCCAGCCGGAGTCTCAAGAACATAAGGCGCTTTGGGATGAGCTTGAACTGGCCTTGCGGGAAGACGCCGCGCCTGTCCCCGCTCCCGTTCCGGCTCCCCCCGCCCCGACTGTGCGAGCGCCCATCCCCATGGCATTGATGGGCTGGGAGACGCACATTGCCGCCGAGCTTGATGCCACGGGGTTCCACGAGGTCCCAGCCAACTTTCAAAGGCCCGTGCACCTCCCAGCGCATGGGCCTGTGCATGCACTGATGCGCATACCCGTGCCGGTACTCGTGCACCTACCAGCGCATCCGCCTGCGTGTGCGCTGACGTGTGCACCCGTGCCGGTCCCCGTGCTCACGAATGTCTCCGTTGCACCATTGACAGCGCCTGTCCCCGCGCGGGTGCTAGTGCCCCCCTCAGCAGCATGGATGGTTGCCGTCGACTGCTTCCTTGCACCAACGCCAGTCGCCTCCTCTCGCCAGTTGACTCGCTCTGAACTCCAAAACATTTTGGCCTTCCTTGAAGCTAGGCCAACGTCTAGGAGTACGACAACAACGGCGCAAGACGCCGCCGTCGCCGTTGGTCAGTAGCCCGATGACACACAGAGCACGGTAGAGGAGCCGCTTCCCACTGCAAGACGCCCCCGCCGCCACCGCGTAATCTAAATTTGCCATGAAAAACATTCCGAATGCTATGCTTAATATCCGAATGTTTATCATTTCCGTTTATGTTAGATCGATCATCGTATAATTTAAAGTCAGAGTCAGACTGAACGAAATCTATGGTTTGATCGATTGAATGTTCTTCTAGAGCCGTATCAAATTAAACATAAAACGTCATCAAGCCACATGTATTCCTTGTCATCAAACAACCTAGACTACTTCAATGTCGAGCGCTCAACACGTTTAGTGTGGAGTTAATTTCATGCCAAAAATAGTGCTAATCACATAATAACACGCAAATAATATCCTACTTAATATCCGCATGCACTTAATATACTTCCAAATTAATGTGCATTGCACGTACACACTGACTAGTGCTGCTAGTATGTGAAACTGGTGTCATAACCTGTGAACGTGTCTAGATATGGTCAACGGCAACATCGCCCACGAGTTCTTTGTGTTTGCCCGTGCGTCTAAACGCAGAAGGGGAGGAGAGAGAGAGTACACATGGAACCCACCAGTAAGCGAAGGCGAATAGTAATAAAAATAATATTACATGTTATCCATTAAATAGGTTGTGGCAATATAAAAACATTATGTGAACAAAGGGGGGCACAACAAACATTGATGTTCTACTTATGTTGCCTATTGACGTGCGGCTTGAAGGCCCTCGTCGCATGTTCAATCCTCGTCATTTATTTTTTTAATTTGTGTATGGGTCTAAATTTGTTTCATGACATGTGGGCCCCTCCGTGTGTAGTTTGTAGCACTTTAATTTGTGGGTCGACATTTGTTCCATTCCAAGTGGACTATAGGTGTGTAGTTTTGTAGCTTATTTATAATTATTAAAGAGAACAACAGAGTTTTTTGCAATAATACCATGGTGCGATGTTGAAGGCGAGAAAGGACGTGCGAGAGAGAGATGACCGAGCCAGAGGGAAATCAACTAGGGGAGTTGCGGGGGTTGTAACGGTATTTGGAGTAGTTGTGGGTTGAATGCTATGAAAATATAATCTAAACCAACCAGAATAAATGCCTACACAAATTATTCCAAGGTTGTAGTGCCCCTCACAATGTAAATAGATCCAGCTTTGCGAGGGATGCAGAGGTAGCTTCAATGTGTGGAAGTTACGGCTTGAGAAAGCGAGGTCAATCGAGAGACATATAGATAGAGAGACAAAGTGAGTGTGGTCCGACATTCATTGAACAGAT
>NC_041383.1:349631818-349649299 GCF_002162155.2 Triticum dicoccoides | reverse complement strand
TTGGCAAGGGTGAGGGTTGTAAGATAGAGCTTGAGAGATGATCCGGTCACAGACGTGTAGATATATTTTGTGCGTGGGGGGAAGCAAGGTCAATCGATCACATAGGGTCGTCGTGTGATCGAAAGAGTGAGACCGGTTGGAGAGAGTGACCTAGATAGACAATGTGTGTGAGAGAGTATACAATGTGAATAGGTCGAACTGGGCTCAAACATGGTGATATATCGTTTTTGTCCAGGAAAGAGCGAGGTCAATTGAGACATACAAAGAGAGAGAGAGAGAGGGATATATATATATATATATATATATATATAGAGAGAGAGAGAGAGAGAGATTGAGCGAGCATGGCCCGCCATGAGGTTGAAAGAGTGGGGGAGGCTTGGATGGACTGACCTAGATAGACAATCTGCATGAGAGAGTATAGAGTGTGTCGATGGAGGCCTGAACAGGGAGATATATCATTTGTGTGTGAAAGAGAACGAGGTTAAACGAGACTCAGACAAAGAGAGTGAGATTGAGAGAGTGTGGCCCACCGTGCGGAAGAAAGAGTGAGACAGTCTCGAGGGAGTGACCTAGATAGACAACGTGCGTGCGTGCGCACGAGAGGTTGGGGGGCTAGATAGGCAATGGATGTATTTAGCGCGAGAGGGTGACAGGGAGAGGGAGAGAGAGAGAGCTCGGCATGGGGTGCAATGGCAGGTGTGTGAGGTAAATACATTTGGTAACAAAGTGGAAAAGGGGGTTGTGTAGTTGAGAGAGTTAGAGATCGAAACATGGAGAGAAAGAATGAATGTGTGTTGGAAACCGATAGCTTCCTAAGGTGGTGAGGAGAGGAAGATGGACCGATACAGGAAGTATGTAGCATGTGTGTGGGGGGGGGGCTAAAAACAAAATTTGACTGTAGATAGTATGAGACTTAATATCGATGTTTCAATTCGGTGTACAATGTAAGATTAGAACTGAGGACCATGTATATGGGTAATTATTTCGAATTCGTACCATACTAGGTTTCCAAATGTTGACATTGACTCGATTTGTTGTGCTATTTTATAGGTCATATGTTTGAATCCATCCAAAAGTTTTCTCACTACCATGGTGTTCATCATATACATCTGAATTTATATTTAAAAAGTAGTGTGGATATAGTGAAATGCAAAATCCACGTTAGAATTGGACATCGCTACATGACACACACTCTAATTCAAATAACTAATTATGTGACACACACTCTAATCCACGTTAGCGTGGATACCGTGGATACCATTTCGTTTTTTTCAAATAACTCCTTATTAATTAATTTATAGTACTTCCTCGGTTCACTTTTATAAGACCTTGAAGACATTTCAGACAATGTGCAAAACAATTCATTTTAAGTTGTCTGAAATGACTTACAATAGTGAACGGAGGGAGTATCTTGTTTTGAATGACTAATTATTGCAAGGAAAACACAGGCATGGTAATACATACATATCCGTTTGCAAATGAAAGAAGATTCGTTTGCATTCTCAAATGTAGGCGCACCAGGCAGACCAGGGTCATGTAGTCGTGGTCGCGTGTGTCGGACGGACGCGTAGCACCCAGCCACCCACCCCCTCCCTCCCTCCCCCCTCCCAACTGAAAAAAGGATGACGACAAAATAAGTTCGCGCTTCCACGTTCCGGATTGAAATATCTGGCGGCCCCAATTCCAGCCCTGCAAAATCTCCCTTCTCCACCATCCCCTTCCGCGCCCAGATTGCTCAAATCCCTAATTCGCCGCTGACCCAAGCAAAGTTCGAATCGCCCCTCATCTCGTCTCTTTCCCCAGCTCTGTGCCGTATGAAGACGACGGTCGCGCTTCACCACCGCACCGAAGTATCTCATCTACGCCCTCGTCCACCGCACCGGGTGGTCCACCGACAACGTCGGCCACCGCAACCGACGTGCCTCACAGACACCGACTTCCAGCGCATCAGGTGCGCTTCACCGGCGCTGTCTCCCAGCTCACGGGGGCTACTTCACCGAGCACATCGTCGCACCTCCGCCCCCCGAGGCCATTGGGGCTTCACCAACGATCTCGTCCATCGCATCGTAGCACTTCGCTGCCACTCAAGATCTGCATCTGTGCGCAGCCAACCAACGCCAGCGCATCACCTTCAAAGGCTCAGAAGTAACCCGCACTCTAGCTAGGCGAGCATGCCCAAACGCCGGCCCAAACTAGGTATCCACACATCACTCCCTTGTGCACTGTTCCGACGATGTTTGGATATCCTTTCACTGCTCTCTTAGCTTACACGCCTATGCAACTCTGACTTTAACTCTTATTTCTTTAGGAGATATCATCTGAAACAAGAAAATATCTTTTTTAGCAAAGCATGACAGCGCTACGGGATCAGTTACACATCCTGCACACCCGTATAACCTTGTAAGTATCTGTCCTCCGGTACAACAGCAAGGTCGAGTCCTCTTATTTGATCAACTGTTCGCCATGTCAAAAATGCAGAGGGGGATGCAAGGAGCACAAGGCCTACACATCCAAGCAAGTGGTAACATGGACTTGTACATGGAACATCCCAAGCGCAAGCAGAGCTGCAGTGAGCCTATACAACGAGCTAGCGTAAGTCCCTGCATTTCATTTAATTTGTACTGGCATTCGCGTATGATTTGTGTGCAGTGGCGGATCCACGAATTCAAGTTACCAGGGGCGAATATTTAGCATAAAAAATACGAAGACACTTGCACTCCGAAAATCAACATAACTTGAGAAATGTGAAGCTACATGCACTTTGAAAACCAGCTAATGATCTAAAGTAGTTCAGATTATAAACACTAAATAATGCAAGCACCAAAAAACACAAAATGCAACATGGTGTACAAGGACTACAAACATGGTATGTACCTGCTTGAATTATTCGTTCTCTGGTTGAAAATATCAACGTGTAATTGCACCTATAACCAGTGCGCAAACAACATATCAATATATATATCCTGCACAAGTATGCCAATAGTTTCAAACAACATATTAGAAAAGTATTTATGCTATGTTGTCATGATATGGGGACTTTCTGGTAGATGGCCTCGACGTTTCCTCAAGCCATGAAAATGCACTATAATTTGCTTGTCATCAATGCCTACAAATCTCTATGTCTTTCTCAACATAGCAGATCATCATTAGATACTAAATCCTTTAATGGGAGATTGCAAAATGCTTGCATTAAATCCCTCATTAGAAACTATATGTTCATCACCAGGAGCATGTAAAATGTTTGCATCAAATCCTTCATTAGCAGTCTGTTCATTAGGTACTTTAGGCTCAAGAACAACATGAGCTTGTATGTTTGCACCGGAAACTTGATTAGATACATCAGATTCAGTAAGTTTAGTATTGATTGCGGGAGTTATAAAATAAGTACAAATTTGTTTCATTTTCTCATAGATTCCCTACATACAAGCAGTTTTACAACACCGTCAGGCTTAACTATTGGCCATAAATTGAAGAGTTGAATTAGATATAATTAGGGTGATGTACCTGCTCGTTGCGCATGGTACTCTTGCAAGCTGCGACTATACGTTTGCGCAAGCTCGATGCCATGCCCGTGCTGCCGCCGCTGCCTCCCACGCAAACTACACCCAGGGTTGGATCTTCATCTTCTTGTCCTTCCGTTCGCTTGAAGCCCGGCAACCGCCCTCCAACGAGGGCGCATGGAAATGCTGTGTCGGTCTGTCCAGCGGCGGCTAGGTTAGTAGCGAACCAGACTGGAGGCTGGAGCGAATGAATTGGGATTTTTCCTGCTATCGATCGATATGGGAGACGCTCGTTTGGGCCGCGAGCCTGCTATAGGGCCTGCCTTGCACTTATGTTATTGGCCCATCCAAATTGAAACATTTTTCTTCATTTTTTACATTTCCTGCTCGTGCGTTGGGACGAACAAAACTAGCCTGGGCCAACCTGGACGACTCAAACTAGGTGCACACTTTCCAGCCACCCGAGGCGGCTGCCCATACCAGCCCCTATGGTGGCGTCGCCCCTTTTTGCATGTATGATTGGGGTAGTGAAAAATATTCCAGTGGCGCTTTTGATTTACCCACAGAATGGTTGAATTGCTTGTTTCTATGAACTGAGTTCGCCAATAATGTGAAGGATGCCAGTCTTTTCATCCTATTGTAGATTGCTTAGATCTTGATATGCCAAAATTAATCGCATGAAATATACAGTAAAAGCCAGTGTGATGTGTGTGGATACAACTAGTCTGACTACATGTCCTCATATAACATATCAAGGACGCACCATCTTACCAAATTAAACATTCGACTTGCCAATGCAGTGTGGGAAGAAAGAAGTATTGGGACTGCGTATCCAAGCAATTTATGCCATGGACTCCTTCGTACAACCTTGTAAGCGAAAAAGAAGTTGTAGTGTGCCTCTACAAAGAACTAGCATAAGTTCGGTTACTTGCTTCTCGGAATTTTAGTTAGCCACTTATTGCAAAATTGTTCAATTACGTTGCTTGGCTTAATTTACTTTGCTACTAATTACATAATGCCACAGCCTATTAATCCTATTATAGACTGCGCCTATCTATGTGTTTGATACTTACTGTTAAGAATTACCTGTTTGCCTGAACTTAAATAACTACTTGTTTGTTAACTGCTTTGCTGCTGCAACAATGGGTTACAATGATGTTAATAACTACTTTTCAACATCCAATTGAAACTCTTTAATTCCTTGTTTGTTTAACTTGTTTGCTGTTATAACTCCCAGTTGAGATGTTTTGCTAACTTCAACTTTTCTGAATCCAGTCGGAACTTTAATGGCAAAATAGGTTAACCCAAGATCAAAGAGCGAGGTCCCCTTGGACGTTGTATCTTCCCACAACAGTGGCACTGGCCCAATCGTGCATTATGAATTGCCAACTTCTGATGCTCTAGAGGCTAAACTAGTGGTAGAAAGAGATTCTCCTTCTCCACTTAGAGATGAAGTTGACATGTTGAGGAAGCAAACAGCACAATCACAAGCAGTACTCAAGACAACCATTAAATATTTGGTGGATTTCAAAACGAAGCAAGCTAAGACTTACCACATTGTTAAGGTCCTGAAGGAAAAAAGGAAATTAAATTCCCACTTGGTAAATCATAGGTGAAATGTTCTTTCAATCGTTGAATAACCTTTGTGTTGTTTGTTCATGTAATCAATCAAACTATTTGTTTTAGAGATCATGTAATAATTGTTTTTTGTTTTTTGTTTTTTGTTTTGTAATTTTATTTGAGCACAAGTCTGTATTAATTGATAAGACTCGGAGACATTTCATTTTTGATTGTTGTGCCAGACCTACAAAAATGCCAATCGGGATGAATGTGCATTCAGGAATAATAGTAGTATAGATGGACCATAAGTGGCACGCATCGGAAAGGGCCAAGATGTTGTAGTAGCTTGGCTAAAAAAAGGATGCTGCTGTAGCAAAAAAAGTACAACGGCCTGGCTTATGTATGTTAGTTGCTATTATTGATCCATATACTCTAGAAGTGTTTATATGTTTGTTAGTTCTGTACATTATTGGTTGATTGACTCGGTATTTGAATCTTGATACATCGCTTGTGTACATATCTAAATGGGAGTACACATTATGTTGCGTGTGACATTTGAGTTGGACATGAAGTGTTCCAAATATTCGAATTCACCTTAAACTGGATTCTAGCTTCTGAATTTGAGTATCGGCATTTGTAAACCATATTCATATATGACAGTGGAATACATCTTTGTCGTCCTTCTGAAGATATATAAAAACACATAGAATGATTTATAAAGATTCATATAGGAATACAAAATGGATTTGAATTTAGTTGCCAGGGTAAACGTGGATGCTTATTGTCCCAAATTTGAAAGAAGCGGCGAAATGTCCACTCCCACGTTGGTTGCCCGAAGCCAAGTGTTTGGGAGATGGAAATTATTGTCTACCCATTACACGGACAGTCCATCGGCCCGATTTCCACTACTCTAAATAGGGGTAGGTTAGTAACTTCAATTAGACATGACACGACCACCTTTGAGCCCATTCCAACACGGTGGGCGTCAAACATGGGCGGCAAAACACATTTGATTCAAGATCGTCTGAAAGACCTCTGTTTCTCCCTCCATTTCCCCATTCATACACGGTGGGAGGCAAAACAAACTCGACTCGGCCGAAATCGATGTAGGCAAATATTTTCAATAGGGGCAGGTTTGTAACTTCACTCAGACGTGACACAACCGCCCTACCTGTTAGCCCCGTTCATACACCGTGGGCGCCAACCATGGGCGCCAACCACCCTCTCCTCGCCCAAAATTGCTCTGGGCAAATATTGGTGAGATGCGAGATTACCGTCGTATCCCCAACCGACGAGACGTCCAAATTTTAAACAAGGCCTAAATTCATAACTTTCCCAAATTTTAGACAGGCGCGTCCAAAAAACATGGTTCCCCGTACCTCTCCCTCCATTTTCCCATTCATACACCGTTCACGCTAGAACACCATCCCCACACCAGCCTCCGTCCGCCACCCCATCCATCACCGTCGTCCTCCACCACATCCATCGCCACCGTCCTCCACCATGCCGGAGCGCCTACCAAGACCGCGTCGTCCACTACTAGAGATGGATGTTTCTCATCCACGGCGACAGACCAAGAGCCTTGCATCGCCTCCTCTCGCTTCATCGGCGTCGTCGTCCTCTTTGCTGGGGCTGCTCACACGACCTTCTCTTCCACCGCAACGGGACTTATCCCCCGATGCAGTAAATATCATTTCTCCGGTTGGCAGCTTCAAATCTGCCATGGCACAGTCATAGTACGGTTCAATTGATCATGCTTAGGGTTTAATTGATCATGTTGGTTCCGTGGTGGTTTTTTTAATAGAAATCAGAGGGGAAGCCCTCTTTTGCTAAAAAAATATGCTTAGAGTTTCCCCCTTTTATGATCACTATACGATCAGAATACGTGCTTCGTGTCATAATAGCACTGCTCCACCGATCAAGCTAAACATGCCTAGTTGTTCAAATACGAATATGATATTATATAAACAGAGTCGTTTAATTGGTCAACTAAATGTTCCTAAATTAGTTTTGAAAATGCATGTTCGCTGCTCGGGTGTGTATCTCTATAGGGTGCCCACGGTGGGCCGGCCCACTCTGGGATTTTGGGTCATCCCAGGCCCCGATTCCCCTCTGTTTTGCTGCGCGCTTCCGATCTCTACTCGCCCCTAGCCGCCTGTCTCGCCGGCGACTTGCCGTCCCCTGACGGCATGACTCAAGGAGGATACGCCGGACTAACAGGAGGTCAGGAGCCGCTCGCCCAACAGCGTCACCGCTGCCCGGGCGCGCCGTTGTGCCTACCTTCCCAGTCCGTTCAGGGCTCAAGCGTGCAACACCCACTAAGCCAACCCCATTTATCCTGAGATATGTCCTCAACACTCAGCAGCCACTCCTCATCACCCATTTTCTAATTGATTCATTACTCATTAGGCAGGACTGCCATTAGGGTTTGTTGTGTGCTCAGTGCTACCTACACTTAATGGTTCAGATGTATTTCGGTAATCTTTAGTACCTATAAAGTTCACAGGGTTTTCAAAATTCCAGCCCTCGAAACAGACACTAGTCATTTTGGATTGTTGGTCATAGTGACATTGACCCAGATTACTACTGCAAGCCAGGTTTGTTGACACTTTTACTTGTCTTTCTTACTCATTCGATATAATATCAATTATTCACGTTGATTAGTTGCAAACAATAAGTGCTAGACAAATTTTTTTTATTCGGATTTCAGACGGTCTCTTACTACAGTTACAATTCTACATACTTGTCCTAGTAAGCTCACAAGTAAATGATTGATTCACTACATCTATTCTTGCCTTGTCATATTTGTTGTCAATATTCTTTTAGGGTGGACCACCATGTTTCTAAATACTGGAACCGTAGACATGAGTGAATAGTATTTCTTGATCTCTTCCATCATGTGTGGGCAACGAACACTGCATTGTACAGAAAGAAAGTGTCATTTCCAGCTTTTACATAGGCTTCGATCTTTCACATGGAATACAATCTGCCTACTTGCTTTGTGTCGCACTACCAACACTCCACCCTTGAAGCTAAACATTATGCCACTCATAATTACTTAGTTTATTTGTTCAAATACGAATTTCATATGATTCTAATGTTCCTACTTTAGTTTTGAAATGTGTGTCTGCCTGTTATAGAGACATAAGGGGTTTGTATTTCTGTGTGTGGTCTGGTCAACACGGTTGGGGGGTGAACTTTGCATATGCAGGGGTTTATAGGGAGACACTCTTCGAGTTGAATCCGTAATGCATTCGATAGATAATCTGACTACTTTTTATGTTTTCATGAATCTCAGATTCTGAACAACATCATAATGATTATGAGCTTGCACGCATGAAAATAATAAATCAGAACAATGCCATGGCTGTCAAACTTGGCATTTAGGGACTAAAATCAAGTCTGGATGCAATGCAATGTAAACACTCTCCACCTACAGATTCATGCTCAGAACATGATCCTAACAGTGATTCTGAGCTAGAGGGAGACCTAAGTCAATGTAGCTCCCTAGTGGAGGAGTCAGAGGAAGATGCCCTATCTTATTCACCCATCAAGGTGCTTGCTCTAACTTTCCAAGGTTATATTGGTCGCACATATCTTGCAACTGATGCTTTGCATTGATTCTACTTTGTTGAACTGCCATTAGCTTAGTTTACACAACGTGTATGTGAATACGCCTTGCCTATCCATTAACAGTACATATTCCATATGTCATCATACCATATTTATCCATTCAAATGTTGTTCTTGTGTATCAGATGTTCAAAAGGAAGAGGGCGATTGCTGATCGTGGAGGAGCACAAGCAAAGTATTTGGAAAAGGTAGTGGCACCTGATAAATCAAATATCCCATTAGGTGTAGTTGCAATATCACCTGACCCACAAAACACCCCAACTCTAGCAGACTCTAGCCCTACTACACTGGTCATTTCTGATGCCCCAACTCAGTAGACCCTAACTGCAGCAAACAGTATGATTATGCTAGTTGAGATAGCACCAGCTCTATGACGCAAAACCCCCATTCCAGCAAAGAGTACACCAAATCCAGTTGCCAAATCCCTTTTTGAACCATAGAGAGCCCCAATTGCAGCAAATAGGACCCCTGTTCCATTTCTTCCCAGTTTAGAAGATGAAGCTTATATTGTTGTCAGAAACTTTGTGCGCATGCTTCCTTCATGGAAAGATTATACCGCAGACACAGAGCAATTTCCAGTCTTCCTCCGCAACTTACGCGTAAGTAATGTACTAATGTTATTCATGGTCATTATTGCATATGTTTCTGCTGACAAAAGACACAAGATTTCATTCTTTTAAATAGGTGAGGAGCAAACTGGATTGTGAAGAGGAGCAAGGGTTAGTTGCGCTTTTCAATCAATCGTCGATGAAGTATCGTTCCTACCTGAGGCAAGCACACTTCAATGGCAAGCCTCTAAACGAAATTTCTGTAAAGTCTCTGGTGCTACATTTATCCGACAGTGACTGGAATAATCTTGTTGCAGTGTAAGGTACTGTCTATGATATCACATCACAATTTGAACTACATTTCTGCATTTGCCTTAACTTTTCACTTGTAGGAAAACTGTTAGCAGAAGAACATTCATTCTCAAGGGACCATGGAATCTCGCAACTATACTACACACTGTATTGCTCTTGTGAGTACCTCTTGCCCTGTATAACCATACTTACTTTCATAGTTGTTTGATTATGTAGCATCACTGCACATGTTAGCCTCGTTATCATCCATTTGGTGGACACTATAAGATCCATATGGACTCTTACATAAATTTAGAATCAACCCAATGCTTTTGAAGAGGTTTAGCTCTGCAGTCCTCTTATAAGGATTGAACGTCGTCTATCACTATACTTACGTTAACAGCTACTCCCTCCGTCCCATAATACGAGAACGTTTTGTATAGTACACCAGTGTTCAAAACACTCTTGTATTATGGGAAGAGGGATTGGTTCATTGTGTAGCATTCTACATCTTATCTCCCTCACCCACCATTTACTAAAAAAGATCAGATCTATATTTAATCTTACCAACAAGTAGAATACACATACAATTCCAATGTAGAAGTGTAGCCATTGCTCTTGTCAGTACATTTTGTCCTGTAACGCTTGTACTTCCAGGGATTGGTAGTTGATTATGTATCATCAATATGCATCTTATCCTCATTATCCTCTATCCCTTCCAGTATTATCATATCTATAATTACTCTCAGCAAAATGTAGAGTACAGACAATGGTTATGAAGAAGATTTTGTGCTGAAATTCTTGAGTTATCCTTCCCTTGACATGGAGAAGGGCATTATAAAGCCGGTGTTAACTGTTAATGTAAGTCAGTCCTTCTAAAGCCTTTATCCTCATCTGCTATTTAATTTGCTCATACTCCCTATCGTTTACTGCTGTTTAGTTTGTTGTTTCTACCAAAATGCATGTTCGCAAGAACCGTAAGTTCTAAGTTTTACTTGTAAAACCAAATTCCTTATTCATACCATGCACATTACTCAATACTCCCTATATGTATGCTTGTTTTTGTGGATCTATAATCCAGTGTGTGGTGAAGCAGCCCACATTTGCACCTTGTCATCTCCTGTTTTATCTTACTGATGTGGCTGGTGATATGAACAACATGCCATGCACATTAACCAAAAAAGATACAATGATTTTCTTTGCCCTTCATCTATGCTTGTTATGGTGACATGGTAATCCAGTAGTGTGGTGAAGCTCCCCGCATTATGAACAATGCCAAATTATGCTATTGATATTTTGAACTTACTCTTTATTTTCTAATTTGAAATTGGATGGAATTGACAGCATAGTTATCATCTTTGTTTATACACGTGCAAAACCTATCATCTCTCTACTTTGTTTCAGGGTGATATGCTTGATGGCATGCACAAGTCTGCTGAAGGCTATGAGACAAACCCAACATATATTGCAGCAAAGAAGGCAAAACATCTTGAAGATAGCGAGACAACCCCAAAGTCTTGTCTTGATGCAGTGTTCAAGTTACTTGAGACTAGCAGTCAGACAAGCTGAGAGAATTCATTGTCTAAATTAGTTTGAGTTCTTCAGTCCCAAGTTCTAGTAGAAAAGCATTCTGCAATTCAACTTGGACTTGAAGTCCTATCTCTAGGATAGATTGCGGAGAACACCAATGAGAACCTCATCGCTAAACAGCTACACTTGGAAGCTATGCCCGACATGCCAGGCCGGTCTGACAGCCTTGCTCAGCAGCTTGCGCAGCAGTTCCCCTGCAAGGCTAACCTTTCTTGAACTGTCTTGCAAGTGGTCTCGGTTCAGTATTATTTTGTTACGCCCAATGGTGCCCATTTTTTGTAATCTGCTTCTTCATTGCACTTTATGATCACTGGTAGCGAACTTCGATGCCCAGTGGATGTAATATAACACAAATCTTTTATTGTATAGTGTAGGTTTATTCTTAGTTACTATGCCGTAATTTCTTTATTGTATAGAGTAGGTTTGTTCTTAATTCCTACTAGTTACTACCATCATTCGCTATCTGAAAAAAAAACAGTTGTAGTCGATCGGGCCGAAATATTCGCCTCTAAAGAGCCTGGGTTTTAGCGGGCCACAATTGGGCTGGCCTGCATCTTTCTTGGGCCCGAATGATTGGGGCCTTGACACTTTGCGCCAGGCCCACAACTTACACCGGCCTATATTTTAGTTGGGCCTTTTGTGGACCCAGCGCTTAGTTTGGCCCAGGTAGCGTTGGGCCATTAACATGCTGAATATTGTACTAGCTTGTTACGGCCCAGATGAAACCATGGGCCTTTATCACGCTGAAATGTATGTTGGGCCTCAATTTTCACTAGTCGTCGACGGGCCTTCAGCAGGCTGAAATGTAGACCATGCCTTTTTGGGCCCAGTTATATCACGGGCCATTACAAGGTCGAAACATATCTCGGGCCTTAGTTGGCCCACTGATATCATGTGCCTTTAAGAGGCCGAAAGCTTAGTACGGGCATCAATCGGCAGAATTATGCGGCAGGCATTTAACAGGCCCAAAGTCACGTTGGGCTTAACTATTGCCACATTTATCATGGGCCGTTAGTGGGCCTGATGTCCCGTCGGACCATATATGGCCCATGGGTAGCACGGGCCATTCCCAGGCCGAATGTCACACTGGGCTGAAATGGGCCCATGTCTACATCGGGCCTCTAATAGGCCGAAAGTCACTAGGCTGTAATTGGGCCCAAATATTCAGTGAACAATTAACGGGCCAGATCTGGCTTCGGGCCGTAAATGGGCCCAAATATTCAGCGAACAATTAATGGGCCAGATCTGGCTTCGGGCCGTAAATGGGCCTTTATTAAGTACGATGTTATTGGGCTAACCCACTAGTACCTAAGTAAGTACTATGGGCCTTTGACTGGGCCGGCCTTTTTAACCTATATGGGCCTCTGTTGGGCCCAGCCACATGTCGACGTATCATAGGCATGTCTCCTCCAATGGACGGGCGACATTTGGCCCACTGACGAGCTGATAGGTGTTCCCTCTAGCCAATCAGAATTTTACACGTGGAAATTTCCCATTGGTCCTGGCTGCTAACGGGTTATCGGATCCAAAACCGGACTCGATAGCTTAACGATGTTACGTTACGGTGGATGCTACGTGTCGGTCACCCTTGACGCAAGAACTTCTGTGACGCGCGATTTATTGTCATGGAAGTGGACACTTCCGTGATGATAATTTTGGTAATGTCATGGAACACTTCTACGAAAGCACAGGTATGACTATCCTGATTCTGTCAAAAAATCGTCATGGATGTACATGCATGACAGAAAACGTGACCTACTGTGACAAACACGTATCATCACGGAAGTGTATTTTTTTCTAGCGTACGAACATGCGAGACGTCGTGCCTTAGCAATCTCTAAACCAACTTCCGAGGGGTTATTGTGATGAGGACATCAATACCATTGTTAAACCCACAACCCCTGCTGCTATACATATTGGACCAATTACTAGAGCTCGCGCACGCCAATTAAATTACCAGGTACTTCCGTTTCTTGGTAATGATTCTAATGTTCATGAGAATATGATGCTGCCTAAATTGGATACATTTGTTTTGCTTACAAATGAAGGGCCTAGCTTGGAGAAGGATGAACATTGGAGCAAGAGAAAGCATGGAGATGATGGCATGCGCAAGGGGAACAAGAACGGAGTTACGAGTGATGATTTCAGGTCTTTGAAGCCACCATAATGAGTGCATGAAGCCTTGGACGAAATATACAAGATGCCACTTCATAAATTTTGTCCAGAGGCTATTATAGGTGTTGCGTCACCTTTTTATTGGGCCAGGCCCATGTAATTTCGAAATACATTAGTATAGGCTATTTTTAGAGTTTGTATGTGTGGGGAAACAAGAGATAGGGTTGATTTCTGACCCCTCCACCAAGGGCCACGAAATTCCCCCTCTCTTCCTCCATATATACAGCCCTTAGGGCACCGTTTAGACTTTGGGTTTTTTTAGATTAAAGTTCGCCATAGCTGCAACTTCGCGTACTTCGTTTGTGTTCAACGACCAGACAAAGGCATCACAGAAACCCACCTTGATCAATAAAGCTTTCATCTTATATTCGCAATATCCAGATTGCAATCTCAGTTTCTTGCTTGTTCTTCGTTTGCTTGCAGGAAACAGACCCTTGTGGTCAGGTTGATCGTGCTCCGGTGTGGTCAATAACCTCTCGGAGTTGGTTTAGCGATTGCTAAGGCGCGACGTCCTTGCACGTTCGTAGTCGGATCGTCAAAGTCGACTTCCACCAAAGCGAAATCCATCATCTCATCGAAAGAGGGGACACCTTTGCCTCTATCAAGTGGTATCAGATTTCTAGGTTGCTCGATGAGATTTTACAGTTTTTCGTAGTTTAGATCGAGTCTGTTCTTCATACCTATAGTCCACGAAAAAGCCACACAAAAATTACGGTTAGTTCATCATATCCGAACCAATCTGAGCCTTGGCATAATCTTTTTAGGGTTTTGCTTTGTTGAATTTGCGGTTGCATCATCGTGTCTAGTTGCTGGTCTTAGCGTCTAGTCTGTTAGAGTTTCGAGTTCTGGTCATAAGTGGTCACGCCGCCACCGCACCATCATCATCGCCCCTGCCACCTACCATCACCGCTCCGAATCCGTATCCATATACCACCACCAATCCATGTCCATATACCACCATCGATCCATATCCATATAGTACCACCGCTACCACCACCGCTGCCATATACCACCACCATATATCCACCACCAATCCGAGTTCCTTGCATATTAGGTTTGTTTTCGAGATTCATCTAGTTTCCGATTCATGTTTCCTTGCCGGAGTAGGCTTCGAAAAAAAAATCCTGAAAACGCACTTGTCGAAAAAATTTCTGGCTATCCTATTTTTAGGTGTCTCTAAGCGTATTGAGACAGTCACCGTTATAGAAAGTTTTTTTGACCCGTTTCGAGTTTTTGGGTCCTGGCAGTCGAAAAAAAAATTTGGTCGAAAAAATTTCGTGCCCATCCTGTCAGTTTGACCTGAGAAGAGTTTTGAGACACTCGCCATTATAGTGATTTTTCGCAAAAAAAAAGCAGCGCAAAAAAAGTGAAAAAAATAATTCCAGAGTGTGCTTTTCCCATGTTTACGTGCAGCACCGTGATTTTGTTAGTGTTCTAGGCTTGCGTCTCTAGCACGGTCTAGCCTAGGACCAGCACAGTACCGTCGTTGAGCGTTTATTCAACTTTGCATCTCTGAATTGATTATTGCTGACCCCTTTTGCTACCATATTATAAGCCTTCCCAACTCCACATACATCTAAGTCGTGCGTTTGACTCTCCCTGGTAATTGCTCTATCCAAGCTTTGAGAGTTTTGACTACAACGATTGGCGATCACCGCCTGTTGCTGGGTAAGAACTGGTAAGAATTTGAGTTTTGCTTGACGGATTTGTGACACCCACCACCACCACTTGTTCGTAGTCTGTAGGATCATATTCTTGTGTGTTTCTATTGCTTCTAACCATGCCAAGATCACAAGCCGACGAGATTGACTGGGAGAACTTATCGAACAAGGAGCTTCATGATAAGTTTCAGCAAATGATGACTGAACAGGTGCAAGATGTGCTGAACAATTTTGAAGAGGCCATGGAGAAGATCACTGGCCTTGAGAAGACGTTCGAAACAAAGCTCGATAACAGATTTAATGAACTGCTTGCGCGTCTTCCACCACCGGCTGCACCTGCCGCACCTCTGCAACAACAACAACAACAATTACCTCCAGGTCGCGAAACAACCCTCCGCCGAGCGAGCCGTGTACTTCCTTGGCCTGGCCAAACTGTTGGTGCTGCTGTTGATACTTCTGTGGCTCCTGCTGCTGATGCGGAGGATGATGAATATGCGGGCGATTATGAGGATGAGGTTGATCAAAATCAGAACTACGTGCAGCCACCAGCACCACCACCAGCAGGTCGACCTCAGGTATATATTCGCAATGGTCGGCCCGCACCACCACCTCAGGTACAAGATGATGTCCATATTCCTAAACTGAAATTGAATATTCCACCATTTGAGGGTAGATATGTTCCTGATATATATCTTACTTGGGAGTTAGAAACTGAACAACGTTTTACATGTTTACAATATCCCGAGGAGAGACGGGTTGCTGTTGCTGTTTGTGCTTTCACTAGTTTTGCATGTGTATGGTGGTCTGAACATTGTAGATTATATCCTATTCCAGCTACTTGGGCTGCTTTGAAAACTGCTATGCGTATGCGTTGGGTTCCACCATATTATCAACGTGAATCGCTTCAAAAACTGCAGCGTTTGAGACAAGGAAAAAATTCTGTAGAAGAATATTATCAGGAATTACAAACTTGCATGATTAGATGTGGTATTGTTGAGGATAATGAAGCTATGCTTGCATGTTTTATGGGTGGATTAAATAGAGAGATTCAGACCATTCTACTGCTACTTTGGGTATTGTTGAGGGTAATGAAGGAGATTATGCGTCAGGTACCGGAGCTGCTTGACAAAGGTTATATACGCGAATCTCTTAGTCCTTGTACTGTTCCTATTATACTAGTGCCAAAAAAGGATGGTACGTCGCGTACGTGTGTTGATTGTCGAGGCATTAATAATATTACTATTCATTATTGTCATCCTATTCCTAGGCTAGATGATGTAGGGTAGAACCCTAGATGCCCGATCTTTCATGTTTGGAGGAATCCTACCAAGAACACGAAGAACACGAGAGGGGAAACGAGGGGAACACGAGGGAAGCACGAGAGAAATCACTCAACCAACAAGAGATGGTCCCTCATACGCTAGATCCTTGAAACACAAAGAGATACATAATTTGAATCCAACAAGAGACAATACATAGGGTAACCGGTTCTTCTCCGTGAGGAGGTGATTTAGGGTAGAACCTTAGAGGCCGATCTTTCAAGTTTGGAGGGAATCCTACCAAGAACACAAAGAACATGAGAGGGGAAATGAGGGGAAAACACGAGAAAACACTCAACCAACAAGAATATAGTCAGACATGCGCTAGATCATCTAGACAGAAAGTGGTACAAGATCCGAATCCAACAAAGGACGATACATAGGGTAATCGGTTCTTCTCCGAGAGGAGGTCTTGAAGAGGGTCTTCTCCGAGAGGAGGTCTTGAATCCAATGAGGATCTTCTCCGAAGAGGTGTCGGTCCCTCGCGGTGGAGTAGATCCGGATGGATGAGCAAGGCTCTATCCCAAAATATGAGCAATCACAATGCTAACCCTAAAAGAGAGGTGGAGGAGTCATATATATAGGCTAAGGGGTCGAAGGGGTACATGGGCCTCAGCCCAACACGCGCACGCAGGCGGGGTCCGGATGATCCCGGTGGGGAGCCAGAGATCCGGGATCTGTCCGAATGATCCGGTTGTTGGCCCGGATGAGTTGATGATGCAGGCGGTGGTGGTGTTGGCCCGGATGTCCGTATGGGGGTTCATATGTCTGGCTGGTGTCCGAATGATCCGGGTGCTTGTCCGGATGATTCGGCTTGAGGGTCCAGCTTCGAATGTCATGGGGCGAGTTAGCCGGATCATCCGGACAGGGGTCCGGATTGTTTGGGCTGTGTACGGATCGTCCGGGGCCTCATCCGGCCAGCCTGGGACTTGGCAATTTTCCTCTCCGTCTTCACGCATGTCTTTTGCTTCCAATTCTCCTTGCTTCCTGGCTTCTCCATGGCTCACTCCTTGGTACCTGAGTATGCAAAGCGTCTCCGTTTGAGGTAGTAGCCATATCTCGTGTGATTCGAAAGGGAGTTGTGAGAGGAGTGATGTCACCTCGGTTTAGAGAGCTCTTGCACGTGCTCTTGTCATTGGTCCAAGTGGTGTTGTAGGAGATGTAGATGCGTCCATGGGGATGATCGTGGGATGCCCCGCATCATC
>NC_041383.1:349617314-349631209 GCF_002162155.2 Triticum dicoccoides | reverse complement strand
CACCATGGTATGGCGAGAGGTCTTTGACATAGAAAATGTCGCTCATGTTGTACTTGTCGCTCGGGATGTCGATCTTGTAAGCGTAGCGTGCTAGCACCTTGAAGGGTCCATCTGCTCGTGGTAGAAGTTTGGACTTGCATTCTTTGGGGAAGCGGTCCTTGCGAAGGTGTAGCCACACGAGATCTCCAATGTTGAATATCATGGGTTGCTTGTTGACGTTGAGCTTGGTCGCGAGTCATTGTACTTGGCGCTTGATGGTGTGCATTGTATCTTCATGCATCTTCTTGAGGTAGCTTGCTCGTGCACGCGCATCCATGTTGGTGCGCTCTTGTAGTGGAAGAGGTAGAATGTCCAATGGGGACAACGGGTTGAAGCCGTAGACAACCTCAAAGGGGGACTTGTCGGTACTCTTATGTCTTGCGCGGTTGTAGGCGTACTCGGCAATGGGTAGACACTCCTCCCACTCCTTGATGTTCCTCTCGATCAACACGCGAAGTAGAGTGGACAGTGTACGGTTCGTCAGCTCCGTTTGGCCGTTGATTTGGGGATGGTATGCCGAAGAGAACAAGAACTTGACATCACGGTCCGAGATGATCATCTTGGGCACTCCATGTAGGCGCAAGATTTCCCTACAAAAGATATTTGCAATATGTGAAGCATCATCTATCTTGTTGCATGGGATAAAATGAGCCATTTTAGAGAATCGGTCCACAACAACAAACACAAAATCCTTTCCATTTTGAGTTCTAGGCAAACCAAGTACAAAATCCATGCAAATATCTTTCCAAGGTTGATAAGGAATAGGAAGAGGGAAGTAAAGACCATGGGATTGAGCTTTTGACTTAGCTTTGCGACATATAGAGCATAGGTTGGTGAAGCGTGAGACGTCGCGGAACATCTTGGGCCAAAAGTAGTTCTTGGAGAGCGTGGCGAATGTGTTGTCGCGTCCAAAGTGTCCCATGAGTCCGCCTCCATGAGCCTCTTGCAAAATGAGCTAACAAAGAAAAGACTCGGGATGCAAAGTTTGTTAGCTCTCATCATATAATCATCCTTGAAGTAATATCATTCCCAAGATGTATGCTTCAAACACTTAGCATAAGGAATAGCAAAGGTAGGATCATTCGCATACAAGTCTTTTATGTGCTCAAAGCCAATAACATTCAATTCAAGCTTAGTTGCATGTGTGCATATGCGGGAAAGGGCATCCGCCACTACGTTTTCCTTACCATTGATGTACTTGATGACATAAGGAAATGACTCGACGAATTCACTCCATTTTTCATGACGCTTGTTCAACTTAGTTTGTCCTTTTAAGTACTTAAGTGTTTCATGATCGGTATGAATGATAAATTCATGAGGGCGAAGATAATGTTCCCATTGACGCAAAACTCGCACTAAAGCATATAGCTCTTTGTCATAGATGGGGTAATTGAGTTGCGCTCTGGAAAGTTTTTCGCTAAAATATGCTATGGGGTGCTTCTCTTGCATTAACACACCTCCTACGCCGTTACCACTAGTCACAATGAATCTCAAAAGGTTTGTCAAAGTTGGGTAATGCAAGTACGGGAGCATGAGTAAGAAAATTCTTAGGCTCATTAAATGTGGTATCTTGGGATGGTCCAGAAACAAATGGCGCATTTTTCTTACTCAAATAATGTAAAAGAGAAGCAATGGTGCTAAAATCCTTCACAAAACGATGATAGAAACCGGCTAAACCAAGAAAACTACACACTTGTTGCAAGTTGGTTGGTTTGCGCAAAGTTTTAATAGCATTGATCTTAGATTCATCTACATCAACACCCTTAGAAGACACAACAAAACCCAAGAAAACAAGCCTATCAACACCGAAAAGGCATTTTTCCACATTAGCATAAAGGTGCTCTTTCCTAAGGGTTTGAAACACAGTTCTAAGATGGGTGACATGCTCTTTGAGGGATTTGCTAATTACAAGAATATCATGAAAATAGACCACAACAAATACACCAATATAGGGACGAAGAACAAAGTGCATGACTCGAATGAAAGTACCGGGTGCTTCGGATAAACCCATTGGCATAACTGGCCATTCATATAAGCCAAATTTGGTCTTAAATGCGTTTTTCCATTCATCACCTTCTTGGATACGTATTTGATAGTAGCCACTCTTAAGATCAATCTTAGAGAAAATGGCGGCTCCGCTAAGCTCATCAAGCATATCATCTAAGCGTGGAATAGGATAGTGATATCTAACGGTGATAGCATTGATGGGATGACAATCGGAAACCATTCTATAAGTATCGTATTTCTTTGGAACTAGTATGACCGGAATGGCACTAGGGATCAAACTTTCACGTACTTGAACATTGTCGATTAGTTGTTGCACTTGTCGTTGGATCTCTTTAGTTTCCTCGGGGTTGACGCGGTAGGGAGCTTTTTTAGGTAGAGGTGCTCCGGGGATGAGGTCGATTCGGTGCTCAATGCCTCGTATTGGAGGTAAACCAGGAGGTAGCTCATCAGGAAAAACATCTTGGAATTCCTGCAAAAGAGAAGACAACACTGAAGGTAGATCGTGAGAGGTGTTAGTTTTTGGTGCCTCATCTTTTCACACAAGGACAAAGTGCATAACACTTGATGGGTTCTCACACACTTCTCTCATCTCACTTTTGGTGGCAAATAGGACTAAGTTTTTCTTGTCGCTCGTCGTGGAGGCACTCGATTTTGGCTTGTGGCGCTCACTCTATTTTGGGTGGTTCACTCTCTCACTCTTTTCTCCACGATGGGTAGCTTGCTTGTCGGCGATCACTTGACTTGGAGACATAGGTCTTAGCACATACTCCTTCCCTTTCATCTTGAAACTATAGTGATTGGTACGCCCGTTGTGGATGACACCGCGGTCAAATTGCCATGGTCGACCAAGAAGGAGGTGGAAAATGGACATCGGGATGACATCACACTCCAAAGTGTCTTCATATGCTCCAATTTTGAAGGAGACTTTGACCGTATGGTCAACTTATATAGTGCCGGAATCACATATCCATTGGACCTTGTAGGGATGCGGGTGCTTCATCTTGACCAATTGGAGCTTGGAGCATAGTTCTTCACTTGCCAAGTTGTGAAAACTACCTCCATCAATGATGACCTTGATGGACCTTCCATTGGTGTTGGCCTTTGTGTGAAAGATGGGGCATTTTTGGTCTTCGTCTTGTTGATGTTGAAGAGTCAAGACTTTGGAGACAACGAGAGCGGGGCTCGAATCCTCGTCACAAAAGACTTGATCATCCTCATCTTCGTTCACGCGCCGGTGCATGGTCACTTGCTCAAGGGCTTCCATCTCCTCTTCACTCATAGAGTCATAGGTTCCGTTGTTGTTGAGGATCATGGTGCGCCTGTTGGTACACTCAAAGGACTTGTGGCCTCGGCCGCCACAAGTGAAACACTTGAGGAGCTTGTCTTGATAGTCTCATCGTTTGGTGTAGATGATGAAGCATGCGGCTTGAAGTTGCTTGCAGTAGGAGGAGGACGACTTGAGGTTGTCAAAGTTTTCTTGTAACTCGACTTCTCGCCGTTGCTTGTAGATGGCTTGGTTGAGGTAGAAGTTGGAGGAGTCGTTGAAGCTTGGGTGTTGGAGAAGCCGTAGGTCTTGGACTAGTACTTGGTGTACTTGAAGTCATCTTGCACTTGACGTTACGCTTTGGTAGCTTGATGCACGAGCTCAATGAGGTTGGAGTATGGTTGGAAGTTGGCAATCTTCTTGATGGGATGATCAAGGCCATTCAAGAAACAGGCCATAGTTTGCTCATCATCTTCCGTTACATTGGCTCTTATCATGGCTATCTCCATTTCCTTGTAGTATTCTTCAACACTCTTTGTTCCTTGCTTGAGGAGTTGGAGCTTCTTGAAGAGGTCGCGGTTGTAGTAGGTGGGCACAAAACGTGCTCGCATGACATCTTTCATTTGAGCCCAAGTGGCGATTGGTGGTTCACCTCTTGCTTCTCGGCACTCAAGGACTTGTTCCCACCATATGAGAAGATAGTCTTGGAACTCAAGTGATGCCATAGCGATCTTCTTCTCTTCCTCATAGTTGTGCAAACGAAAGATTTTGTCGACCTTCGATGCCCATGATAGGTACTCTTCGGGATCATTACTTCCATTGAACTTGGGCATGGTGAACTTTAGCTTGCCGTAGCGTTGCTCTTCATTGTGTTGGGGTCGAGGGTGATGATGACGCCCTTGACGTGGAGGATTATCAATCTCATGTTGCCCTTGGCGTGGAGGACTTTCATAGTTATCTTGCTCTTGTTGAACTTGAGGTTGTGGAGGAGCTTGAGGGACTTGATGATGTACTCTTGGTTGGTAGTTCCGCTCTTGAGTTTCTTCACGAAGTGCTTCCTCTCGATTGCGCCTATCGCGGTTGCGTTTGGCAATTGCTCGACTTGATTCTTCAAGGGCACGTTACACCTCAAGAGCTTGTGCTTCACGTTGTTGTTGTTGAAGACGTTGAGCCTCGGTGTCTTGTTCATCTTGATGTTGTCGTGCTTGCTCTTCCTCTTGGTGACTTTGACGTTGTCGTTCTTGAGCTTGTGCAAGAGGATCTTGGTGTTGCCGATGACGATGTGCTTGCTCGTCGACTTGCTTTTGTGGATGATTGCCGTGTAGATGATTATGAGATGCTTGACGGTCTTGACGCGCGGCTCGACGTAGAGTGTTTGATGTCGGTGTACTTGAGCCGGAGAAGGTGTCATCAGTGTGTCGACTTGAGCGGCTCCGTCTTGACTATGAGGAAGTGGAAGAATGGCGGTTCACCAACAAGGCATGGATCTCGTTCATTTTTGCATCGTTCTCTTGTTTGTGCGTGTCGAGCTTGTGGTCGAAGTAGTCTCTTGTTCGTTACTCGGAGAGTCGCAAGTCGGTGGCAAGGTTTTCGATGTGGTCGCTCATTGCTTGTTGCTCTTGGTGCAAAGCTCGTTGTGCACCGAAGATGTGGCTCTTGGTGACATAGGATGACATGTCGTCGTCTTGCTGGATGAAGAGTGGGTTGTTAGGAGAACTTGTCCTATCCATCATTCCAAGCAAAATGTGAGTGGGAGAAAGAGAAGAACTTATAACAAATGTACCTTGACCGATGTTGAAGATGGATCAATGATCACTCAAATGTGGACAAGGAAATAGCACAATTGGTACCAATTCTTGTCAGTTCTCACACCTACACAAGTAAAAGCTTATGGTGGAGCTCGGCTAGGATGGTGGCATAAAATTTGATGCAATTGTTAGTTAGACTCAAAGATGTTGAAAAAGATTCGCAAATTTGCAAATGCAACAAGCAGAACAAGCAAGTAGCTGTACACGGAAACACACATGCAAATAGATAAGTGGGGTTGTGCAAACCAGAAATGAGCCAAAATGTGGAGTCCACAAAAATGCTCTTGTTGCATAACACTAGAGAGATGCTAGCACGATTGCACAACAGGCGGATACGGAACTTGTGCACAACCTACTTAGCAAAAAATGCAACGACTTCTATCCCAAGTATGCTATTTGTATGGTATTTCGGTGGTATGATCCAATATAATCGGATATGACAATCTTAATGCAGTATTATGCTATGGTTCTTTCTTATAAGCTCTTTGCTTAGCTTCCTCTTTTTGCTTAAAAGCTTGTTTGGCTCTTTCAATTTTGAGCTCTTTTCTCATGCAAAACTTCACAAACCAATATAGCAATTGTGTATGCGATGATAACTTTGTGACACAAGAGATGATATCAAGATATGCGCCACGATGATATGGTATGTATGCTTATGGAGAGTATGATTACTAATGTGCACAAGTCACGTTGCCGGCAATACTCAAAGGCTGGTCTCAATGGGTAAGCAACGCAAAAGTAAAGCTATGGTGGTTATCAATGCAATGGCAAAGCGTAGACAAAGATGTCGTCAAGGTTACCATCCATAATGATGATGAGTAGTCGACGAAGATGAGCGGTGGTGATGTTGATGTCATGCCGTACCTATATAGCCGAAATACAATAGGACACTGCTACCTCTTAAGCACTGCGTTGGTTTTCCCTTGAAGAGGAAAGGGTGATGCAGCAAAGTAGCGTAAGTATTTCCCTCAGTTTTTGAGAACCAAGGTATCAATCCAGTAGGAGGCTACACACAAGTCCCTCGTACCTACACAAACAATCAAGAACCTTGCAACCAACGCGATAATGGGGTTGTCAATCCCTTCAGGCCACTTGCAAAAGTGAGATCTAATAGAGATAATAATAAGATAAATATTTTTGGTATTTTTATGATATAGATTGGAAAGTAAATATTGCAAAATAAAGTAGATCGGAAACTTATATGATGGAAAATATACTCGGGGGCCATAGGTTTCACTAGTGGCTTCTCTCAATATAGCATAAGTATTACGACGGGTGAATAAATTACTGTCGAGCAATTGATAGAAAAGTGCATAGTTATGAGAATATCTATGCATGATCATGTATATAGGCATCACATCCACGACAAGTAGACCAAAACGATTCTGCATCTACTACTATTACTCCACACATCGACCGCTATCCAGCATGCATCTAGAGTATTAAGTTCATAAGAACAGAGGAACGCATTAGGCAAGATGACATGATGTAGAGGGATAAACTCAAGCAATATGATATAAACCCCATCTTTTTATCCTCGATGGCAACAATACAATACTTGCCTTGCTGCCCCTGCTGTCACTGGGAAAGGACACCGCAAGATTGAACCCAAAGATAAGCCATATCCTATTGCAAGAAAGATCAATCTAGTAGGCTAAACCAAACTGATAATTTGAAGAGACTTACAAAGATAACCAATCATACATAAAAGAATTCAGAGGGGATTCAAATATTTCTCATAGATAAACTTGATCATAAACCCACAATTCATCGGATCTCGACAAACACACCGCAAAAAGAGTTACATCGAATAGATCTCCAAGTAGATCGAGGAGAACTTTGTATTGAGATTCAAAGAGAGAGAAGAAGCCATCTAGCTAATAACTATGGACCCGAAGGTCTGTGGTAAACTACTCACACTTCATTGGAGAGGCTTTGGCGTTGATGTAGAAGCCCTCCGTGATCGATTCCCCCTCCGGTGGAGCACCGGAAAAGGCCCCAAGATGGGATCTCATGGGTACAGAAGGTTGCGGCGCTGGAAATAGGGTTTCGTGGTGCTCCTGGATGTTTTCATGGTATGTAGATCTCACGGGTAAAGAAGTCGGTCAGGGGAGCCACGAGGGGCCCACGAGGGTGGGGGGCGCGCCTCCCTACCTCGTGGCTTCCTCGTTTGCTTCTTGACGTCCACTCCAAGTCTCCAGATTGCATTTGTTCCAAAAATAACTCTCCCGAAGGTTTCATTCCGTTTGGACTCCGTTTGATATTCCTTTTCTGCGAAACACTGAAATAGGCAAAAAAACAGCAATTTGGGCTGGGCCTCTGGTTAATAGGTTAGTCACAAAAATAATAGAAAAGTGTATAGTAAAGCCCATTAAACATCCAAAACAGGTAATATAATAGCATGGAACAATAAAAAATTGTAGATACGTTGGAGACGTATCAAGCATCCCCAAGCTTAATTCCTGCTCGTCCTCGAGTAGGTAAATGATAAAAACAGAATTTTTGATGTGGAATGCTACCTAGCATAGTTCTCAATGTAATTTTCTTTATTGTGGCATGAATGTTCAGATCCAAATGATTCAAGATAAAAGTTTATATTAACATAAAAATAGTAATACTTCAAGCATACAAAGTAATCATGTCTTATCAAAATAACATAGCCAAAGAAAGCTTATCCCTACAAAATCATATAGTTAAGCCATGCATCATTTTCATCACACAAAATACTCTCATCATTCACAACCTCGGTTTCAGCCAAGCAATTGGTTCATACTTTTTAACGTGCTTCAGCCTTTTCAACTCTCACGCAATACATGATTGTAAGCCATGGATATAGCACTACGGGTGGAATAGAATATGATGATAGGGATTGTGTGGAGAAGACAAAAAAGGAGAAAGTCTCATATTGACGAGGCTAATCAACGTGCTATGGAGATGCCCATCAATTGATGTCAACACGACGAGTAGGGATTGCCATGCAATGGATGCACTAGAGCTATAAATGTATGAAAGCTAATCAAAAGAAACTAAGTGGGTGTTCATCCAACTTGCTTGCTCACGAAGACCTAGGGCATTTTGAGGAAGCCCGTCATTGGAATATACAAGCCAAGTTCTATATTGAAAAATTCCCACTAGTATATGAAAGTGACAACATAGGAGACTCTCTATCATGAAGATCATGGTGCTACTTTGAAGCACAAGTGTGGAAAAAGGATAGTAACATTGTCCCTTCTCTCTTTTTCTCTCATTTTTTTTATTTTGGTGGGCTTGTTTGGCCTCTCTTTTTTCTTTGGGCTTCTTTGGCTTCTTTTATTTTTTGTAAAGTCCGGAGTCTCATCCCGACTTGTGGGGGAATCATAGTCTCCATCATCCTTTCCTCACTTGGGACAATGCTGTAATAATGAAGATCATCACACTTTTATTTATTTACAATTCAAGAATTACAACTCAATACTTAGAACAAAATATGACTCTATGTGAATGCCTCCGGCGGTGTACCGGGATATGCAATGAATCAAGAGCGACATGTATGAAAGAATTATGAAGCTGGCTTTGCTACGAATACGATGTCAACTACATGATCATGCAAAAGCAATATGACAATGATGGAACATGTCATAATAAATGAAACGGTGGAAAGTTGCATGGCAATATATCTCGAAATGGCTATGGAAATGCCATAATAGGTATGGTGGCTGTTTTGGGGAAGATATAAGGAGGTTTATGTGTGATAGAGCATATTGTATCATGGAGTTTGGATGCACCGGCGAAGTTTGCACCAACTCTCAAGGTGAGAAAGGGCAATGCACGGTACCATAGAGGCTAGCAATGATGGAAGGGTAAGAGTCCGTATAATCCATGGACTCACACTAGTCATAAAGAACTCATATACGTATTGCAAAAGTTTATTAGCCCTCGAAGCAAAGTACTACTATGCATGCTCCTAGGGGAAGGGGTTAGTAGGAGTTAACCATCGCGCGATCCCGACCTCCACTCATAAGGAAGGAAATCAAAGAGCACCCCATGCTACAAATTTGTCACACAACTTTTGCCATACGTGCATGCTACGGGATTTGCCAACTTCAACACAAGTATTTATCAATTTCATAATTACCCAACTAGCATGACTCTAACATTACCACCCTTATATCTCAAAACAATTATAAAGTATCATATTTCTCATAGTATGCAATGCACTCTATATGATAGTTTTTATTATACCCAACTTGGATGCCCATCATATTAGGACCAATTTTATAACCAAAGATAATACCATGCTGTTCTAAAAGACTCTCAAAATAATATAAGTGAAGCATGAGAGATCAATAATTTCTATAAAATAAAACCACCGCCGTGCTCTAAAAAGATATAAGTGAAGTACTAGAGCAAAACTGTCTAGCTCAAAAGATATAAGTGAAGCATATAGAGTATTCTAATAAATTCTGTTTCATGTGTGTCTCTCCCAAAAGGTGTGTACAGCAAGGATGATTGTGGTAAACTAAAAGGCAAGGATTCATATCATACAAGACGCTCCAAGCAAAACACATATCATGTGGTGAATAAAAATATAGCTCCAAGTAAAGTTACCGATAGACGAAGACGAAAGAGGGGATGCCTTCCGGGGCATCCCCAAGCTTAGGCTTTTGGTTATCCTTGAATTTACCTTGGGGTGCCTTGGGAATCCCCAAGATTAGGATCCCGCCACTCCTTATTCCATAATCCATCAAATTTTTACACAAAACTTGAAAACTTCACACCACAAAACTCAACAGAAAATCTCATGAGCTCCGTTAGTGCAAGAAAGCAAACCACCACTTTAAGGTACTATAATGAACTCATTCTTTATTTATATTGGTGTTAAACCTACTGTATTCCAACTTCTCTATGGTTCATACCCCCCGATACTAGCCATAGATTCATCAAAATAAGAAAACAACACACAAAAACAGAATCTATCAAAAACAGAACAGTCTGTAGTAATCTGTAACTTTCAAATACTTACGGAACCCTAAAATCCTACAAAAATAGTAAGTCCTAGGAAATTTGTCTATTAATCTTCTGCAAACAGAATCAACCAAAAAAATCACGTTTCTGTGATTTATTAAAATTATTCTCGTGCGTGCAAAAGTTTCTGTTTTTCAACAAGATCAAATGAATTAACACCATAGGTTATCCTATAGGTTCTACTTGGCACAAACACTAATTAAAACATAAAACCACATCTAAACAGAAGCTAGATGAATTATTTATTACTAAATAGAAGCAAAAAGTAAAGAACGAAAATAAAATTGGCTTGCCTCCCAAGAAGCGCTATCATTTAACGCCCCTAGCTAGGCATAAAAGCGAGAATAGATCTAAGTATTGTCATCTTTGGTATTCAATTCATAAGTGGCTCTCATAATAGATTCATAAGGTAATTTGATTTTCTTCCTAGTAAAGTGTTCCATACCTTTCCGTAATGGAAATTGGAATCTAATATTTCCTTCTTTCATATCAATAATTGCACCAATCGTTCTAAGGAAAGGTCTACGAAGAATAATAGGACATGAAAGATTGCAATCTATATCAAGAACAATAAAATCTACGGGCACATAATTCCTATTTGCAACAATAAGAACATCATTAATCCTTCCCATATGTTTCCTAATGGTGGAATCCGCTAGGTGCAAGTTTAAAGCGCAATCATCAAATTCACGGAAACCTAACACATCACACAAAGTTTTTGGAATCGTGGAAACACGAGCACCCAAATCACACAAAGCATAGCATTCATGATCTTTGATTTTAATTTTAGTAGTAGGTTCCCACTCATCATAAAGTTTTCTAGGGATAGAAATTTCCAATTCAAGTTTTTCCTCATAAGATTGCATCAAGGCATTGTCACACCCTGCATTTTGTAACATTTCATTTTCATTATTAAAGCATGAAAGTTTGGACCAACAAAAACTTTTTTTTGCATTATTTGGCTTTTATTTGGAGTTGGTTTCCTCTCTGTGTTTCTTTCAAGTGCTTCTTGAAGTCAACTACTCTACCCTCTAAATTCCATCTCCTTACCCCAAGCTCCTGACCAACGACCATGCCAGGTGAATAGTGCTATATAGAATTTTCTTACAAAAATAATTTGGCCAGAAAGTATTTTCTAAAATTAGTTTTCCAAAAACCCCTGAATTGAGGTTTGCACTGCAAGTACTTGATTACGAGCAGTAAAAATCATTCCAAAAATATATTTGACTCCTATTAGATATAGGATGCCCAGGAACCACAAACCTATAATTTTAAAAATTGTTTTACTATTTTATTTAAAGGCTTTTTCTTAAGGCCAGAAATGGTCTTTAATAGGGAAAAATTATTTTATTGTTTTAAAAATATTTGACAAAATTTATGGAAACTCATAGGACATATATTGTCCATATATAAGAGTTTCAACACCTGGTCATGTTCAAAATATTGGTCAAATCCCTCTAAAACCCTTCCTGGATATTTCAAGCTTTTGAAATATTTACAAAGGAAATATTCTCCAAAAATTCCAGGAAAATTCTATCATGTCACATATGACATATTAGATGATCTTGCCAAGCCTCAGGACTTGGAGAACATGATAACACCATCAAAACCCCTCAAAACTATCTCTGTCCATTCTGAAGTTTGATCAACTTTACAATGCCAAGTATGTCCAAATGTTCTCAAACTTGGTGGACGTGCTTCATTGGTCTAATGATGCATCTGGACCAAATGGCACAGGTTGGAGAAGAGGAAGTCTTGGTCAAAGTGCCTCAAAACCCTCTCTGACCAGAATCAAGTTTGAACTACTTTGCACTACCAACTTTTTCTCCAAGACCCCAACTTTGGTGAGCCTGACCATGTGACCAAATAAGGCCACCACACCAAGTGGTACATCAAGGAGAAATGATTTACTCCACTGGATCTACACAAATCCATTTCTGCCCATTTCTAGGGTTTGCAAAAGTTGCATTGGCAACTTTGTTCAAATAAGCTCAAAATGGGTGGAAGGCCCTAAATATATGTGAAATTTCACCCCTTGGAGTATCTTGGCCAGTGGGAGTCATTAGCTTACCCAAAACTCCATCAAACACCTTCTGGCAGAATACTAAAAGGCCTATTTTTGCCACTTTCACTAATCTCCTTGAGTTCATCTTTTTTCCACAACCCCTCCTCACTCCCCTCTGTCACTTAGACACTTTTCTACCCGAGGAAGCAATGTGGAGGAAGGAGGGAATCACGTTTGTCCTCTCTGGACAACAGCTTCCCTTCTCTCTCCCAGCCTCTCTCTCTCCCCTCCTGCAGCGCATGCCCGACGCCGCCCGGCTCGGCCAATGGCCGGCCTCACACGCGCGGGCGCCAGAACCCTCCCCCGCTCTCTCTCCTTCTCACTGGCGCCCTACTCCATCCCCACGAGCGCCGTGGACAGCTCCAACTCCTCTCCCACGGTCTCCAGAGCCGATCCCGCGGGCGCCCGTAGGCCACGCCTACGGTGAACCGCGGCCAGCCTATATAAGGTGCCCCCGAGCCTCTCTCTTCCTCCCTGTCGCCCCTCCACACACCCAATCGGCCTCCCGCACCACTCCTTCCTCTCCAGAACCACCCGAGCTCGAGATCGAGCTCGAGCTCCGCCGCCTCGGCTCGTCGGCGTCCGCGCGGTACAGGCCTTCTCCGCCCCAGCTCTCTCTCGATCTGGAACCGCGAGGCGCCACTGATTCTTTCCCCCCTCGTTTCCCCTTGTTTTGCAGCCGGAACCGGCCGGAGCCACTGACGCCGAAGCGCCTCCGCCGCGGGACCTCGTCGCCGGCGAAGCAGGCCACTCCGGCGACCGTCTCCACCACCACCAGAACCGCGACTCGCCCCTGAGTCCGACGGTAGTCTCCGCATCCCTTCCCGTGCCCTGTACCGCCGCCGGCGAGCTCGCCGTCGCCTCTGGCCGGAGGTAGACGACGGCCGCCATGGGGCCGGCCCGTCAGCCACACGCCCTGACGGGTGGGATCCACCCGTCAGGTTTAAAATGTGCGCGCGCGCGCGCACCGATCCGCCGTCGGCCGAAGGCGTATTCAGCCTTTACGCCTTCGACGTGGCGGCCGCGTGGGCTGGGTTTCCCCCCTGGGCCTGCTGCTGCTGTGGCCTCTCTGGCCCAGTGGCACAGCGCCGTTTTTCTTTTTCCTTTTCTGTATTATTTCCAAATATTCCACAGGGCAGAATATTAATCCAAATGCATTGATTCCAATTTCTAAATTCCTAGAATATTGCAACCTATTTAATGGTGCAACTTTCACTCAAATCCAACCACCTTTTCTTCTCTGTAAATATTTAAATGTGGTTTTTAGCATTTAAATAGGCCTTCGAAAATCCATAACTCCTATTTTGCTGCTCCAAAACCAAAACCAAAAGTTGTCCCCTTCCTAGCCTTCCTCCTAGTATTTTACAAAAATAAGTTGACATTTTTGTGAGCACTTTGACTTTTCTGTTTTTATTATTGCCTTATTTTCCCGTTGTTTTCTTGCGACGTTAGATCCCGTATTTGACGAGGTAGCTGAGGAAGAAGGAGGAGCAGGGCCTGAAGACTTTGAAGATCAAGCCAACCAAGGCAAGCAGCCCTTTGACCATGACTATGATACCCCTTTATATGCATGTCATTTTTAGCTCTTTATTATCGATGCATCGGAATCATGATGAGATGGTGAACCACGTGGGTTGGTTACCACGATTACTTCCTCGTTGATACTTGCAGTGTGCATGGCCCTACCTTCTTATGAGGGTTATGCCGG
>NC_041383.1:349607565-349611045 GCF_002162155.2 Triticum dicoccoides | reverse complement strand
TGCTATATAGAATTTTCTTACAAAAATAATTTGGCCAGAAAGTATTTTCTAAAATTAGTTTTCCAAAAACCCCTGAATTGAGGTTTGCACTGCAAGTACTTGATTAAGAGCAGTAAAAATCATTCCAAAAATATATTTGACTCCTATTAGATATAGGATGCCCAGGAACCACAAACCTATAATTTTAAAAATTGTTTTACTATTTTATTTAAAGGCTTTTTCTTAAGGCCAGAAATGGTCTTTAATAGGGAAAAATTATTTTATTGTTTTAAAAATATTTGACAAAATTTATGGAAACTCATAGGACATATATTGTCCATATATAAGAGTTTCAACACCTGGTCATGTTCAAAATATTGGTCAAATCCCTCTAAAACCCTTCCTGGATATTTCAAGCTTTTGAAATATTTACAAAGGAAATATTCTCCAAAAATTCCAGGAAAATCCTATCATGTCACATATGACATATTAGATAATCTTGCCAAGCCTCAGGACTTGGAGAACATGATAACACCATCAAAACCCCTCAAAACTATCTCTGTCCATTCTGAAGTTTGATCAACTTTACAATGCCAAGTATGTCCAAATGTTCTCAAACTTGGTGGACGTGCTTCATTGGTCTAATGATGCATCTGGACCAAATGGCACAGGTTGGAGAAGAGGAAGTCTTGGTCAAAGTGCCTCAAAACCCTCTCTGACCAGAATCAAGTTTGAACTACTTTGCACTACCAACTTTTTCTCCAAGACCCCAACTTTGGTGAGCCTGACCATGTGACCAAATAAGGCCACCACACCAAGTGGTACATCAAGGAGAAATGATTTACTCCACTGGATCTACACAAATCCATTTCTGCCCATTTCTAGGGTTTGCAAAAGTTGCATTGGCAACTTTGTTCAAATAAGCTCAAAATGGGTGGAAGGCCCTAAATATATGTGAAATTTCACCCCTTGGAGTATCTTGGCCAGTGGGAGTCATTAGCTTACCCAAAACTCCATCAAACACCTTCTGGCAGAATACTAAAAGGCCTATTTTTGCCACTTTCACTAATCTCCTTGAGTTCATCTTTTTTCCACAACCCCTCCTCACTCCCCTCTGTCACTTAGACACTTTTCTACCCGAGGAAGCAATGTGGAGGAAGGAGGGAATCACGTTTGTCCTCTCTGGACAACAGCTTCCCTTCTCTCTCCCAGCCTCTCTCTCTCCCCTCTGCAGCCCAGAGCATCCCAGGCTCTTTCCAGGTTTTGCCCCCTTCCACTGTAGCCTCCAGACAGAAAAGGACGCGCGCGCGACGCGGAAAACCCGCGGATGCCGGCCAAAGTCGCGCTCTGGAGCGCCTGCCAGAGCGCCGACCGTTGACACCGCGCCTCCCGACCGCCTCGTGCCTTCCCATCGCGCCAGTTGATGTGTCTCGACGTCTGCGACACGCCGCCGTGCCGTCCCCATTGTCTCTCCCTCTCTCTCCCCTCCTGCAGCGCGTGCCCGACGCCGCCCGGCTCGGCCAATGGCCGGCCTCACACGCGCGGGCGCCAGAACCCTCCCCCGCTCTCTCTCCTTCTCACTGGCGCCCTACTCCATCCCCACGAGCGCCGTGGACAGCTCCAACTCCTCTCCCACGGTCTCCAGAGCCGATCCCGCGGGCGCCCGTAGGCCACGCCTACGGTGAACCGCGGCCAGCCTATATAAGGTGCCCCCGAGCCTCTCTCTTCCTCCCTGTCGCCCCTCCACACACCCAATCGGCCTCCCGCACCACTCCTTCCTCTCCAGAACCACCCGAGCTCGAGATCGAGCTCGAGCTCCGCCGCCTCGGCTCGTCGGCGTCCGTGCGGTACAGGCCTTCTCCGCCCCAGCTCTCTCTCGATCTGGAACCGCGAGGCGCCACTGATTCTTTCCCCCCTCGTTTCCCCTTGTTTTGCAGCCGGAACCGGCCGGAGCCACTGACGCCGAAGCGCCTCCGCCGCGGGACCTCGTCGCCGGCGAAGCAGGCCACTCCGGCGACCGTCTCCACCACCACCAGAACCGCGACTCGCCCCTGAGTCCGACGGTAGTCTCCGCATCCCTTCCCGTGCCCTGTACCGCCGCCGGCGAGCTCGCCGTCGCCTCTGGCCGGAGGTAGACGACGGCCGCCGTGGGGCCGGCCCGTCAGCCACACGCCCTGACGGGTGGGATCCACCCGTCAGGTTTAAAACGTGCACGCGCGCGCGCACCGATCCGCCGTCGGCCGAAGGCGTATTCAGCCTTTACGCCTTCGACGTGGCGGCCGCGTGGGCTGGGTTTCCCCCCTGGGCCTGCTGCTGCTGTGGCCTCTCTGGCCCAGTGGCACAGCGCCGTTTTTCTTTTTCCTTTTCTGTATTATTTCCAAATATTCCACAGGGCAGAATATTAATCCAAATGCATTGATTCCAATTTCTAAATTCCTAGAATATTGCAACCTATTTAATGGTGCAACTTTCACTCAAATCCAGCCACCTTTTCTTCTCTGTAAATATTTAAATGTGGTTTTTAGCATTTAAATAGGCCTTTGAAAATCCATAACTCCTATTTTGCTGCTCCAAAACCAAAACCAAAAGTTGTCCCCTTCCTAGCCTTCCTCCTAGTATTTTACAAAAATAAGTTGACATTTTTGTGAGCACTTTGACTTTTCTGTTTTTATTATTGCCTTATTTTCCCGTTGTTTTCTTGCGACGTTAGATCCCGTATTTGACGAGGTAGCTGAGGAAGAAGGAGGAGCAGGGCCTGAAGACTTTGAAGATCAAGCCAACCAAGGCAAGCAGCCCTTTGACCATGACTATGATACCCCTTTATATGCATGTCATTTTTAGCTCTTTATTATCGATGCATCGGAATCATGATGAGATGGTGAACCACGTGGGTTGGTTACCACGATTACTTCCTCGTTGATGCTTGCAGTGTGCATGGCCCTACCTTCTTATGAGGGTTATGCCGGTGGGAGTAGATAGGATGCAAATGTAGATGCTACGCAAATGGGGTGGGTTTGTGCATGGTGAAGGAGGCAATGTGATTTCAAAAGTCTTTTCGAAAACCCTGTCGGGTGCCACTTATGCCCGAGGGAGATGATGAGATGGGTGACCACTTGATGACGAAGTGGTGTGCCAAGGAAGGTGTGTGTTGTTTTCAAAACGGATTGGTCGGAGTTGCGACCGTTATTCCAACCTTACATGCGCGACCACTCTACCCTTATATGGGAAAGGGCATTATTGAGTACCTAGACCGATACTAGCTTGGAGCCCGCATTACTAGTGACGGGGGAGAGTTGGTGCTCTCTCTTGGGACGGGGTCGTGCCAGGTAGGGCGGCCATGACTGTTTTCACAGGGCACCGGACACACCGTTGGTACCCCGTGCTTGTGGTATATGATGAAAATGGGAGCGAGGCTCCACAACTTTATGATGTGAAATGTTCGGCACGGGGGTTACTACCAATCGAGTGGACTCCATGTTAGTGTCGTCTAGGGAAAGGTAG